>NC_081557.1:78324427-78444501 GCF_022355385.1 Mustela nigripes | reverse complement strand
AGCCTGGGTGGCTCAGTGGGTTAAGCCGCTGCCTTCGGCTCAGGTCATGATCCCAGGGTCCTGGGATCGAGTCCCGCATCGGGCTCTCTGCTCAGCGGGGAGCCTGCTTCCTCCTCTCTCTCTCTCTGCCTGCCTCTCTGCCTACTTGTGATCTCTCTCTGTCAAATAAATAAATAAATTCTTTAAAAAAAAAAAAAAAGAAACTGACAATAGATATTTATTGAATGCTTACTCTGTACTCAACAGGATGTCATGTCCGGGCATGTAAGCAAAATAAGGCGTGGCCCTTGCTTTCAAGAACTTACCATCTAGTAAGAGATGCAACATACATGCAGAGAAGATGGGAAAGCCGTATGTATAATAGATTGTAGAACCACGCTGTTTGTGGAGTTTCAACTACACACAAAGCAATTCATCTGCGTGTTTGGTTCCATTCTATCTCTCATTAACCCCATGCAGGAGAAAATGTTGATGAGTGAAATGAAACTCAGAGAAGTTTGGAGGGCTTGTAGGGAGGCAATATACACAAGACCTGGGACTTTGATTCCAGTTGTCTGAGTTCAGAGCCTGTTCTCTTGCCTCTCTCCAACCCCCCCAGCCCCTATAGGCCACAGCTACCTGCCACCAGTGTGAGCTTCCAGGGTGGTATGTGCACAGTTGGGTTTTACCATCGATCCATGCCCCTTTCTTCTAAGATTTCTGCTTCTACCCAGGCACAGACTTTCTAGCACACATCTGTTTTTCTTTTTAATCTTAAGCAAAAACAGTCGTAGTTGAGGGATTCAAGGCCATCGTGAACTGAGTGTTAAGTTTAGTGTTTCTTGCCTCACTATGATCCAAAACAATTTTACAAATATCGACTTGAGTTTAGACTCTACTAGGGGCAAAATTAGCAACCCCAATAGGGAAGCCTTCTTCTTCAGTGAAGGTACTAGTGCTGTCTGAATTTTCAGCAGGTGGGTGATGAAGCATCTTGCCTTTTCTATTTGATGGTTTCCCCCCAGGAAAAGGTCTGGAAGATGTCCATGCCAACTCCATGGGGCTGGCTGGTGGTATTTCTCTGCAATCCACATCGCAATGATTGTCTGTGAAGCTTGCAGGGAGGGGCAGAGCAGCAGCCAAATGCTCAAAGGTACCAAATTTAGGGGCAGCTGGAGCATTTCTCTGCAATAAGAGGAGATTGTGACCAGGTGCTGTGAAGGGCGGAAGCTCTTATTTTACTGTAGACTCAAGCATTGCTTGAGATGTGTTGCTTTTCAAAAGCAGTTGAAGGGCCATTTGACAGAAGGAATGGTTGGATTACCCACTGTCTGGATCCATTGTAGCCCTCGGATCTTCAGGCAGGTGCATTTAAGAAAGGTCAAGCCTAGATTTTTCTCTCCTTCTTCAATAATCGTTCTCTTTATTTCAACACTCTCTTTGTCTGCCTTTAGAAGATTCCAAGCAGATACTTTTGTTCTGTTTTTCTTGTAATTTGTAGACACACACCCACTGTCTCTCTCCCTTTCTCATTTCCTTCCAGATCCAAAAGTGGCTTGAGGCCCTGAGTCCATACTTTTATGGTTTTAACTCTGCAGGCCCTCATCCTGGGCTTGCTTAATCTTTTTTTTTTTTTTTTCCTATTCCTCAATGTATAAATGCAGCAAGTGTAATAATGTCACTATTCATCAGCAAGAGATGGAGGACATAGAGGGCTGCATTTTTAGAGCTTTGGCACAATTGGTGCAGCTGTAGAAAATGACAGGTATGACAGCTTTCTCTGCCGTACACTCTGCTCAGTGCAATGTCCTGCATGGGCATCTGTGGCTGGTCTTCTTCCAGTCAACTACACATGAACCTTTTCATCATTAAAGAAAATGCATTGCCGATCCATGTAAGCTGCCCAACCTGGATGATCTCTATTAAAATAGAACAGGCTTGCTCTCTCTTTAAGAAGAAATTTCTCCAAGGAGCAGAATGTAGACAGACTTGTAGACTGAGAAGGGCACTGGCCTCATCAATGAAATGATAAACAAGCATCTCTACTAGGCTTTGTCTGTCTGTCTGTCTTGATGCTGCCAGGATATTGCATAGGTCAGGCCATGGGCTGTCCATGGGGATCACGTGTGTGAGGAGTTCCTGATGGGAGGAGAAGGCCATTCCCACAAAGGCTGAAGGCTGATGGCCCCTGGCTAGAGGGCTCATGGATGGAAGTGAGGGCAGTATTAAGGCAGAAGGACAGAGGGCTTTCAGAGTTCAGAGATGTTTGGAGTTGGGGAGTTGGAAGAGCTCAATCCAGAAGGCTTAGGTCAGCAAAGATTGTTTATCTTTGTATATCTGGCAGTATGGGAGGAGATGATGCTTGGTTTAGGAGCTTAGTGTATCTCAAGAATTCAGGGAAAAAGTGAGAGGTGGGCCACCTGAGTGGCTCTGTTAGTTGAGCATTCCACTCTTGATTTTGGCTCAAACCAGGATCTCAGGGTCATGGGATTGGGCCCCGTGTTGGGCTCCACACCCACTGTGGAGTCAACTTGAGACCCTCTCCCTCCTTCTCTTTCTGCACCTGTCCCAGCTTGCTCGCTCTCTCTCTCTCTCTCAAACAGGTAAATAAATCTTAAAAAAAAAAAAAAAAAGAAAAAAAAGAAAAGAAAAAGAAAGAAGGTTAGTTGAGAGGATTTCAAGGTTTGGACAGAGCACTTTCAACTCTTTCTGTCTCTCCATCCCCTTGCTGACCTGCGACTATTTCCCTCTGATAAGTGGCCCTCACCAGCTGTACATGCCTGGATTGGGAAGAGTTGAGTTGGAAGGGATCCCTACTTCCCATTTAATCATACAGTCAGTTACCTTCCTGAGAGACATGAAATACCATGGTGTGTTTGAGGTGTCATTTTGCAGAACTATGTTGAGGGCCATCTCTGCAAAACAGGGAGGCTGTTGATGGAATTTCCTACCTCAGTCTTCTACTGACTCCCCAACAACCAGGGCATTCTGAGGGAGCAATTATGCTTGCTTTTACCTCTTTTTTTTTTTTTTAACTGGGGAGAATTGTTTCCTCTGCATTGTTGTGGAGACTCAATAAATGAGACAGATAGATGGGGACAGGTATGAGGAGGTGACAGTAGTTGGCTGCCAAGTTACTTTTGCGATCCATCTCTGCAGAAGCCGGCAGTAATGCCGGGGAGGCTCAGCAAGACTGATATCCAGCAGTGACAGTTTGGACATCTAAACATGACCTTGGATGTGCCCAAACCACAGCTGAAGCTATGGCAGCTTTTCAGTGTAGTATATCACAGGGGCCGCATAACCGGGCTGGAAATTGGCTGCGTTCGGAGCATTAGTGTATCTGCAAATGAACATCTCTGGCCCTGGAAGCGCAGTGCAGAGCTGTGAGACGACGTCGTTGCAGTCAGTTTCCAATAATTAGGCACTCCCAGGAAGCCCAGGACCGTCCTTTTGGATTCATCAGGAGGCTGAGATGCCCCCACTGTGGGCATCAGAAACAATTATCCAAGCCATGCAGAGGTTGTGGATCAGAATTTCCTATGCCACAGCTGGCCATTCACCTGGTGTCTGGGTCCATTTTAGCTGCTGGAGGAGCAAATAGCCGGGCCTCAGCTCTGGCTTCCCAGAACTTATTGGTTACAAGGAAGTTCTCTCCTGTAAAGTCATGGAAAACTATTTCAAACAAGGCTCATTTCCTAGTGCCCACTCACTCTGCAGCCCTCATCTGATTTAGACATCAGAAACCAGATGTCTAAATTAATGGACTTCAAAATGTGGTCTCCAGGCCAGGGAGGGGCCAGCAATCCATACTTTATCAGGGCTTCCAGGTAATTCTGACGCACCCTGAATTTAAATGTTGGAGGGCATTTGGGAGGGCTTATAAGGACCTTGAAGAACACTGAATTGGAAACAAAATAAAATAAAACTGGGCCTGAATCCTGACTCTGCAACTTAATACCACAGCGATTCTGATCAATTCAAGTATTCTTTCAATTTGGATATTTTTTAAACGTGACTTAACCCCATCTGTAAGTTGGCATTAATAAGTGAACCCACCACATTTTTGAGATATAGTCTATGTAATAGGCTTGTGTTGTACCAGGCATACAAGAAGATGCTTTCAATAAATATTAGTCATGAATATGAATTTCACAGTTTCTCTGCTTGGGTCGAAACAAAATTTATTTTTCCAAGTATTTATTTATTGATTTTAGAGGGGAGGGGGGAGAGAAGGTGTGCAGGAGAGCTGGGGGCGGGCAAAGAGAGGGAGAGAGAATCTTAAGCAGGCTCTGAGCAGATCCTGACATGGGGCTCAGTCTCAGGACCCTGAGATTACGTCCTGAGTTGAAATCAAGAGTGGGATACTCAGCTGACTGAGCCATCCAGGAGTTGCCAAGTACAATTTAGAGCAGGGGATATCCTTAAGGTAATTAAGACAAATAACATCCCAGGTGTGTTACTAGTAAAATATGCTGGGGAGTGTGTTGTTCTTCAGGAATTTCAAACCACTCTGGTTCCAAGTCCACACTCCAGGTAAGGCAGCCTGCGATGACAAACATCAGGGACGTCTGTGAGGAACCTAAGAGAAGGGATGGCCTCACGTGCCTCCTCTGTTGGCTGTACTTCTCTACCTCTCATTTACTGACAGCATTCTGGGTATAGTCCTCAAAGCCAGAGGCAGTCTTGAAATATGTTCTAGACCAGCCCAAACTTCACATGTATTCTAGTTATCTAGAGATCTTACTAAAGTGAATATTCTAATTCATTGCATATGAGGTAGGGCCAGAGTTTCTGCATTTCTACCAGGCTCCCATGGGATGGTGATCTGCTGGTTTTCTGACCACACTTCTACATAGTGAGCTGCTAGCTCAGTGCTTCCCCATCCTAATATTCATATGTTTCATACTCAAGATTTATGCTAAGGAATGGTCTAGAGCCAGCAGCACTGGTGTCACTTGAGAGCTTATTGAAAGTGTGGACTCTCGGGATCCACACCAGACCTATCAAATCAGGACATGCATTGTATTAAGATTCCCAAGAATCACTGTAAGCACAATAAACTGCAAGGTCTACTTAGGGTATGTTCACTCAGGTATTATACACACAGACTCTGCACTCAGAAGGACCCTGCACATGGTTAAGTGCTCTGCTCTCAGGATCTTGAAATGAGCTCTGCCTTTTCATTTTATACTGAGCTCTGCCTTTTCATTTTATACTGAGCCCCCCAAATTATGTAGCTGATCTCAGACACACAACTCTGTGCCAGTGTTTTTCAAACTTTGGTAGGTCTATGACCCAACTGGGGTATTGTTAGAAATTCGTATTTCCAGATACCCAAAGACTGAATCAGTAGGGTAGGAGGTGAAACTAAACCCCTGTAACAAACCCTTCATGCGATTCTGACGCAAGTGGCCCATTCCCTTGATCTTTTCCTAGTGAAGTCATTTCCATCCTGCATTGTCTGGGAAACACAATGAATAGCACAGAGCTTGCTGGACACCAGAGCAAAGGTGTTTCTGGTGGAGCAGCTTTCCCTACAGGAATTCTCAGCAAGGCTCCCCATGTGTGCCTGAGTGGCCCTGCAGTGATCCTGTAACATTTACAGAAGTGTAAGCGGAAAGAAGGTGCAGTACAGGAAATCTCATCTCAAGAGGGACCACCCGGGAAGCTGGTGTGCTCAGCAGCAGTTCTTAGGTTTTTTATGGTCATAGACCATTTTGAGAATTCAGCAGGGACAGGTGTCCCTCCCCAGGGAAAAATCTCCCTTTGCACATTCTGAGGAGCACACAGGTCCAGGAATCAGCCAGATGTCCTGGCTGAGATGCCTGTCACTTCCCAGCTCTCTAACCTGGGCAATTCCTCAGAGCATTCCAAATGGTGGAGTCCTGATCTTTAAAGTAGAGAATGGGTAAGATAATCTACTTCACAGATTGGCTGCAAGAATCAAAAGAAACGGTGTGGATATAAAAGTATTTTGTACACTGCAAAAGAATATATAAATTTGAGGTATCATTATACATACTGAGCTACATTGCTATTTCCAGCATTGTAGTTAGGATCAGGACACTGTGTTTGTGAATTTCCCCTAAGGCCATAGAACATACTTGGTGTACTGAGAGAGGGAAATGAATACAGACAGAGAGATGTGATTAGGACTTGGCGAGAGAAGCTGGGAGATTTGAAAATATAAGGAAAGAGAAGGGAGCTTCCACAATTTGGGGACTCCAGATGCAAAAATAAAAAAGACGAAATCTATTTTTATACGTGCAAACAGTTTTGAGATTTTGGAAAATGCCTTTAGTCTCGCAGTAATTGAACATTTCTGCCCCTGGGTGTAATGAAGATAAATAGCAATGGTGGTGGTCCATATTTAGTTTTGACTTCAGAAGCCTTCTGTTAGAATCCGCTATTCTGAGATAATGTTTAGTAGTTAAAATCTGGGTCTCTCTGATGTAGCACATATTATCTCTGTGGCTTGGGAGAAATATTTAGTTTCTTTGTTCTTCTATTCCTTCTACCAACAGAACCTTGCTCATAGGGTTGTTATAAGTACTGGATGACTTAGTACTCCCCAAATACCTACAGCATGGGAATCCTTGTGCAAAGGGAGAGCTGATGGCTCCCCGAGGGTCTAGCCATTCTGGGTATGGAAGATGCCTTCAACTGTAACTACCAAATAGTTATGACTACGGAATTGGTACTTTGCCCAGCTGGTTTTCAGTGCTCAGTGCTGAACTTCTCAGGACCCAGAAGACTCAGATAGCCAGTGCTCTGAGGCTATAATTGCACAAGATCTCTGCTGCCCATTTCCAGAAAGTGCCACTCATAACAATAAGACAGGGAATGTTATGTGTGTATACTGGGGGAAGGGGGTGGACCGGTGAAGACAGGGCATGGTGAAAAGTCATCCTAGCATTGCTAAGAAGACCTGACTCTGATTGCCTCCACTTCCTTTCTGGTGCCTGGACTCACCCGTCTGTTTTTCCCTCCAGGTGCACAATTGACAACCGGGTCACCCGGGTGGCCTGGCTAAACCGTAGCACCATCCTCTACGCTGGGAATGACAAATGGTGCCTAGACCCACGTGTGGTCCTCCTGAGCAACACCCAGACCCAGTACAGCATCGAGATCCAGAACGTGGATGTATATGACGAGGGCCCGTACACCTGCTCTGTGCAGACAGACAACCACCCAAAGACCTCCAGGGTCCACCTCATTGTGCAAGGTAGGCGGGGTTTGGCTGCACGGTCTGGGCAGTGGCTGGGAGAACCCATGTCCGACACTTTTTCTGTGATCCTCGGCAGAGATGAGTTCTGTTTGTTCCATCTGGACAGGACAACAGAACAACTAATTGTCATTCTGCCATTTGAAGCTGAATTTTGACATAAGTTTTCCTGTTGAATAGAACTAGGATTTTCTTTTTTGGTTTTGTTCCAATAATATATTTTCTCAGAAAATTATCTTCTAATTATTGCTTTCCTTGGCTTTTTTCTCCTCTTTAGATTTTCTTTTTTTTTTCTTTCTTTCTTTCTTTTTTTTTAAGGTTCTATCCAGTTCTAAGCTTGCTTTATTTTAAGATCTGTGTTTTAGCTCTTCTGGCACTACACACACGCCATACCCTCCCACAGGCTTCAAAGAAAGCAGAGCCCGTCACAGATGCTCTAAACGCCCACCTGGGACACGCCCTTAACAGCCACCCCCACTGTCTCCTGCTTGCTTGCGTCTCTCATCTCTCAGCGCTGGGTTTCTCCCTTTTAATAACCTGTGTCTGATTCTCCATGTTTGCTGACACCCTGGGTTCCTGCCCCCTCTTTCTGCACCCCTCAACCCCAGCTTTTGAGGCCTATATACTGGGTTTGGTTTTGCATCTCCCTGGGTTCTGCCCTCTCTCTCCCTGTTTCTCAGGCCCTGGGTGTGGTGCTCGCCTGTTTCCCACAAAGAAGAACTGGCCCCAGAAGATTCACACAGCACTTTACCATGGTGGACATAGGGCCAGAATGAGACTTGGTCGCTTTCGGGCTGTGAGACCTGAATCAACTTACTGACTAGGCTTCAGGGTATCCTTCTGTAAAGCAGAGTCACTGATGTGATGAGCTTGCTAAATTTTATCTGATATTTAGAAGTGGGTCTGGCACCTATAGAGCTGTATACATGTTAACCACCAATATTTTTTTAAATACTGATACTACTTTTTAGCTTTTTAAAATTCTTTTATAGTGGACCACTAGCTCATTTTATTATCTCAGAAGCTTAGGCTCAGAGTAGTGGAGCCTGCCTTTTCTGCTGGGGTCTATTTCCCAGCCTGATCCCTAGTTCCCTTCATCCAGCTGATGGGCATCTAGGGCCAGAAGCTCCTCCAGCAGAGGTTCCTTCAGCCACCACTCCTCATCAGGGCAGCCAAAGAAAGGGGAAGAGATTGTCAGATGCTTGGCTAGAGAAACAAGAGCAGGAAAGTGGCTGGAGAAGGAAGAACACAAAGGAGCTGGGGGAATTCGGGAACGTGATCTGTGAGAAGGGAAGAGAATGTACATCCCAGGTTTGGATATGTGCTGGGGAAGGGCAGGCTAGGTGAGCGGGGATGAGACTCAGCACAACATGAGAACTGTGGCCTTCGCTCTAAGCAGGGACCACAGGGACCTCTGTGCCCCTCAGTGCTGGTCCAGAGCTTGGCCACACCGTGTGGTTCTTATTTCTTTTTCTCACTCCTCTGAATGGCTATTATGACTTTTCCTATTAATTCGTCCTATAAATAAATATATTTCAAACTCCTGGATGCAAACAAAATTTTTTAAAGGAGATGAAATTGCATGGAAGTTATGACCATATTACAAACAGCAGAATAAGTATCATTCCCTAAGACTTTTGTTTCAGGGTGGATATGTTTTTTATGTAAAATACATTTTGGGGGGGGGGGGCTTGGGTGGCTTGGTCAGTTAAGCTTCCGACTCTCGAGCTCAGCTCAGGTCTTGATCTCAGCATCATGAGTTCAAGCCCCTCATTGGGCTCCATGCTAAGCATGGGGCCTACTTAAAAAAAATTTAAAAATCAATCAATTGGTCAAAACCTTTTTTATGATGGATAGTTGACTGAAACATAATTTGAGGGCCACATCTGATGAGGAGGTCTGACAACTGCTCCAGTGGCACTATCTGTATTCTCTACGAGGGGGTGCTTCTGAAGCCATCCCCCATGCTCCTTTCATGCCCTGACCTGCACACACTATTGAGAGCACGATACCCTGCACTGACAAAGAAAATTTAACAAACACACACTAGTACGACATTCACTTTAGCAAGCCAGGAACTTTCTGGAACTGGAGTATGGAAGAAAGAGTGGAAAATACCGAAACTTCCCTGAAAATAAGGACCGTGTTTTTGTCTTTTTTTTTTTTCTTTAAGCCCTCCCCTCCCAACACATACAGCTACACACCCACACATTCCTGCCCTAAGTACCTGGGAGAGTGCCTGATCCAAAGTGCACATTTAATAAATGCTTATTGAAGCAAATGGCTGGAATTATAGTCCAGAGGTCTTAGACAGCATCCAGAGGGGAAGCGGAGTGCATATGGGGTAGAGACCTGGGAGGGGCACAGCGAGGAGGTCTACATCAATCTTCGCTCATGTCCAGGCTAATGGAAAATGTCTAATCCCCAGCTAGGTGTTTACATTTGTGACTTGGCTAGGTGGCCTCTTAGCATGACACGCCACCTCAAGTATTGGAATCTCATCTTGGGCTAATTTTCGAATGCTGATGGGTGTATTGATCTGGAAACAAGCTAGGTTAAAAAAGGCACTGGTCTTGTACACAGACTCAGCCCAAGCTAATCCGCTGTCGATATGCCTGGGCTGAGCATTATTGACACTTTAATGAATAGTGGACCATAGCTTTTCAGAGCCAACCTGTCCCCCTTCTTAAAAACAATCAGACAAACTAAATAGAGCTAGACTCCCCCATCTCTGTATTGGAAAGAGGATACATCACCATCCAGCATTTAAAAAAAAAAGAATATATTTATCTTGGGATCATTTATTATACTGAACATAAACCCTAATTCCCCTAGCAGGAGCTGACTGTCTGGATTTTGTTGAAGTTGCTATTCAACCCTGAACACAATGCTGCTGGAATGAAAGTCAGATGTATTAAGTTTTCAAAATGGCATTACAGTCATTAAATACTCACAGCCATATATACTCACACTGCACGTGCACACACACACACACACACACACACACACACACACACTAGCAGCAGCAGAAAGAACTAAACCAACTGTCTGCCTCTGAGTATGTATATTTATATATATGTGGTCAGCTTCACATACAAGTAAACCTACACAGAAGGAAGGTAATCACACTTCCATAGTATCATGTGAGCTGCTTCAGGGAGAGAGTATCTTTCCTCTTGTTATCAACATACCCTTTGTCCCCACTAGTTCTTTGTTCTGGGTCTTCTCCATGGTTGTCACTGAGTATGTTTAGTTCTCGCGGGCAGCTGTGATGCCGCCTCTGCAGGTGTCTGAGAATCAGACCTTTGGCCCTTTGTGCATGCCCTTAGTACTCCTTCCTTCCTCCATAGGGGTTATAATTGCTGACAAACAACTCTGGCTACAGAACTTTGGCCAATCGCTTAGCACATGGAGATGAATAAAAAGCTGCCTGCAAAGAATTAGTTCCCATTTGTGTGGAGATGGACTTCTATAATGTTTGCCCAAGCCATGACCAAGAATTCATTTTCTGGAAGTATAGCTACTATTGGCTAAATCCTTCTAGGGCACCCATCAGGAAAAACCAGCAATGTGGGTCCTCTTACCTGCATGTCCTCTGATTATACATTTTAACAGATTCAGAAAAGACTTGACAGTAATCAGGCTGGTCTTTTTATGTGGCAGTGCTTCTGAGCATGGGTGGGTCCCCGAGCTCAAGCCCAGGATGAAGGGCTAGGGGTCTTTCCTTGGTTCATGGTTTCCAGAGCTTCTGCTATACACATCATCTCCTGTCCTTCCAATCCTCAGGACAATCTTTCACTGGTGGTAAGTTCTCGATGTGCTTTTTTTTTTTTTTAAGTTATCTCTGGGGCTACCTAAATTCTCCTAAATCTTCCCCAGGCTGAGGGGGGTGGGACCGGTTTCCAAAGGTCCTGGCAGGGCTGGTGATGTGGCTAGAACATAGACTGGGTTGGCCTAGCCTGGGCTGCAGAGGAGTGCTCCTGCAGTGGGCACTGTAGGGGCTGGAGGAGCAGCTAGTAAGTGACACCATGGGGAGTACCAGGTGAAGTAAGTGTGAGTGTCAAACCACAGAGATCTCAGTCTCTGTGGCCCAGAATGTTAGACCAGCCTTCCAGAAGAAGGTGACAGTTCTTCCGATTTGCGTTGTTCAGGGTCAACATGGAGGGAAGAGCAGGCTTCTGGCTACGGGCACTGAGCCCAGGTGATTACATGGAGTGAGTCTTCCAGATAAGCCAGGAGTAAGGGACAGCTTTAAAGAAGAGATTGGCTCTGGGGGCAGTGTGGGAAGAGGAAGAGGGAAAAGGCATCAGCAGGGGCTGGTGGGCAAGGGGAAAGGTACAAGAGAACTGAGTGAGGTACCTACTCACCACAATGGCTATTGAAAATTAGATGGGCTAAAAACAAATAAAATTTAAAATGTACTTCCTCAGTTGCACTAGCTACATGCTTCTGTAGCCATGTATGACCAGTGGCTACTCTATTAGCCAGGAGAGAAATAGAATATTCTCTTGTCTTAGAAAGTTCTTTTGGGGGATGCCTGGGTGGCTCAGTTGTTAAGCGTCTGCCTTCAGCTCAAGCCGTGATCCCAGGGTCCTGGGATTGAGTCTCGCATTGGGCTCCCTGTTCTGTGAGGAGCCTGCTCGTCCCTCTCCCACTCCCTTTGCTGTGTCTCTTGTTGTCAAACAAACAAACAAACAAACAAATAAATAAAATCTTGAAAGAAAGAAAGAAAGTTAGTTTTGGGCAATGGGCCAGTACATGTGAAAGCAAGAATGGGTTTCATTAATGTAAGGGGTTAGGTGTGGTATGGAAAAGAGAATGGGGTTTTGGAGACAAGACAGAAATAAGAAAAGACGGAGGTCTTTTAAAGACAAGAGAAGGGTACTACAAAGGTGGCGGACTGGAGTTCTTCTGTTAGCTAAGGCAGAGAAGAAAAACCAGAGTCTGAAGTTGTATCCAAAGGAAAACAGAATTTGGAGGTTGGTTAAATATGGGTGTGGAGTGGGGAGGGAGCACACCAGGACCTTGAGGACTCTAGAACAAGGTGGTACTAACTCGTCAAAAGCCTCGTGTTCTAAAGCATTGTGTGATGGCTTCATGAAGAACCTCAGATCTCTGGACTTCTTAATTGTTAGATGCCTTGAATACTCCACACAGAAGGAGTTGGTGAACATTAAGAAATACCACTCACATATTTTCACGCCCACTTAGGCAGCCAGAACACCATCTTTTAGGCCAGCGTGAGGGAGGTCCATTTTAGATTTATTGAAATTTGGGTCTAATGATTTCCATCCCTTTGACCTCAGGGTGTTCTGCTCTGTGAGTGTAATTAATAAGTGGCTGCTTCTGGAGTCCAGCTGCATATTTTAACCCTATTCCTCTCTTGATCCTGGTGCTCCTCAGGGTATCTAAAGTGGCTAAGCATTTGGAAGAGAAAGTCTCGTGGAGAGCTCAGAGACAATAAAACACCTTGTGGGATTGAATTGTTTGCTAAGTTAAGGGGATCGTGAAAGCCCTCTCAAAGCTTTCACTGTCTTGCAGGCGCCCTTGTGTGACAGTTGAGCACAGCTTCCCTGGTGGTCCACAGAACATTAGCGAAGGGCCTTCTCATCCAGGTGCAGAGGCCTGAGCGCTGTACTTGAGGGGTTTTAATCTCACTCAGACACATGTTGGCATGATAGCGGATGTTAGCCCACAGTGCTCCTAAGACATGGATATTAGTGTAATAGCAATAATAAAAAATAATAATAATTAACAGAGCTTTTGGTCTCTAGCACTTTTTCCAGGTTCTATCTAGGTCTCTCTTTTGTCACTGGAGTATCTAATCACCCCCTCCCTTTTGTTTGGTGTAAATGAGTTTTCCAGTTTCTTCCTAAGCAGAATTAATCTGAAAATCCCTGCTATTGTTTGATAGTTAATTACCTGTCTCGTGGAGTCAAACAGCTCTGAAGCTCATGAAAGGGAGGAGATGCTAATGCCTCTGGAATGGGGCAGGAAGGAGAGAAAGAAGCCAGGATTCTGCTGTCATTCCCTGCCTTAGAGGAATTCCAGAGAGAAAGGGCCTAGGCCAGGGAGAGAGTCAGCACGGGCAGGTGACTTGCAAACAATGGAGCTTTGGCTGTACCAGCCCTTCATTTACCTTTCATTGTCTTCGTCTTCCAAGCCCTTTCTTCTTACCCGCCTGATCTGTATAATCGTGTTGCTTTCCAATCCTGAATAATTAATTGACCTTGTCAAACTAAACTCATTATTATGATTAAGGGAACAGGAACAATAACTTTTAATTTCTGGACACCTATGCCCCATAGAACCCCTCCCCCACTCTGAACCTGTACAAGAGGAAATTTGAAGCACAACATATCAAAGGGAAAAATGTGCTCTAATCCTTACGTGGAGAGCAAAGATTTCTGTCTCTGCAGACACATCACCTAGAAAGCAATGTGCCCTCCTAGCGCTACAAGGCTCCCGTAGTGTTGAGAAGACCTTTGTACTGACTAATTTCCATTCAAGCCACAGCTTGCTGAGCCTGTAGTAGAGGGAAGTGTCACCATTCGGTTCTAAATCAACAGAAGTCACCTTCTGAGTACATCTGTGCTCTTCGGGCTTCCATAGTCTGTGTGACAGTAGGTCACATTTACCATCCCAAACTGCTTTCCAAATCATCTTTCCTCTTCCTGCCCTGCTCAAGAAATAGATGAACGTGCACATTCGGTCTGATCGTAAGACTGTGCATCTGAATTCAACAGAACTTTCAAAAAGTCAGGAAATTAAATCCCACTACAAAATTAGAGTGATCCTCAAACAC
Organism: Mustela nigripes; assembly: GCF_022355385.1. Lineage (NCBI taxonomy): Eukaryota > Metazoa > Chordata > Mammalia > Carnivora > Mustelidae > Mustela > Mustela nigripes. The sequence goes on along the minus strand of NC_081557.1, from coordinate 78,430,489 downwards.
CCTGGAGAATGACAAGGAAGTAGGGCATTTTACCTGAAATTGATTTACAGAATTTAGACAGCATGCAAATGAAGCATTTCAGTTCTAACTGGCGAGTTTTTAAATTTCTTCGTTTAGTTCCTGACAATGGAGGGGTTGAAGAGTCTCTTAGACTAAAGGAATCTGAGAAAATTGCTGTAATGAAAGTCACAGTGGTTTAATAATGGCATTTTCTCTGCCTTCTGGGGCATCTGGGAGGGTCCCTCATATTTTGGAAGCCAGTTTGGAAGACTTGACCTCTGGCTCCCGTGCTTCCTGGTCACAACAGTAAATAACAACAGGGTGGCCCTGGCCGAGCCCTTCCTACCACTTATGGCTCTAAGGAAACAAAGTTTGGGTGGCCCGACCCTATTGCTTCACCAAAAACACTCACAGGAGTCAGGCAACATCCCTCCAGGTTAGCAGTTAGGGCTCCCAAAGGAAGGTCTTTAAGCAACCACGGAATTCTTATCCCTGAGGTGTTTTTCCTCAGGGAGTCTGAGTCGCCTCTGATTGGGATAACATAGTGGCTCTGATTCCTCCTGGGTCTTGTGTACCCCTGAGGCCTCCAAATAAGACCTGCTGCCCTTTTATTTGGGGGAAAGTGCAAATGTCAGATCCTGAATAAGTTGCCCTTCCAAGATGCATTCCTATAGATTCTTATTCCCATATCAGAAGCTCCCTGTAGTTTATCTGAGCGGAACTTGAAACAGACAGTGTTAATTAAGGATGACACAATGTCTCTTTATGGCCTCAAGACCCACTGGTATGGATCTGACTAATCCCAGAATATGTTTACAAAAGCCCTCTTACAACATCCCTAGAGGTTTCAGTAGGTCTCCCCTGTAGGTTGTGTATTAAGTGTTAGAAAGGCCAGCACTATGGATAGAGGAGCTTAGATACTCAAAAGACTTAAAAAGCTTCTGATAATTCTTTTTATTTTAATTTTTCTTAGACTTGATTTATTTATTTGAGAGAGACAGAGATAGTGAGAGAGAGCAAGAGCCACAAGCTGGGAGGAAAGGGAGAAAGAGGCTTCCGGCTGAGCAGGGAGCCCAAGGTGGGGTTCCACCCCAGGACCTGACCTGAGCCAAAGGCAGACACTTGATAGATTGAGTCACCTCGGCACCCCAAAAAGCCCCTGATAATTCTTCTGGAGTTTGTTTGTTTGTTTGTTTTTTTGTTTTGCTAAAATTGAAATGCCCTGCTTTTAGGGCATGGGGTGAAGTTGGTGACTATGTGTCGAAGTCCATTTGCTGTCAGATTGAGAAATCTCAACTGAAAACTTTCCATTCCATCAAACAGTATTTTGAAATTAGGCACTGGGGACACAAAGACCCAGATAGAGTTCCTGTCCCATCTAGCAGAAGGCATTCATATACTTACAAATAGCTCTCTTATAAGGTAACGTCTTGGGTTAGGATTCTCCTATATATAACTATTCCTAATACACTGAAAGGGAAGCAAAACTGCATGGTTACATTTCACCAACACCCTCAAGAGTGAATAGGAATTTTTAGGTCTGGAGAGAAGCATCCTGGCAGCAGTGACAGGTACAAAGCTTGGCATTCTGAGGATGTATGATATGTTGGAGGAAAAGTAACAACACTAAGGTAGTAACAGGACAGGGTTCCTCTGGTGAAGTCATTGAGTGTATGGCCAGAAAGATAGTCTGCACATAGGTAGTAGATGGCCTGTGAGCCCTGGAAAGGTGCACAATGAAAAGTGGTAGGACTTGGAGTCCTGCAGATTTTCAAAATGGGCTCAGTTTTCCTTGATGTTTGTAAGAACATCACATCTCTTCCTCAAGGAAAGTTCCATTAGGTTGTTCTGGCAAAGGACAAATATCTAGAAGTTTATCAGTAGAATAGAAAATGACAAGTGCCAGGGTCAAGAAACCTTGGTAGGAAGAGGGAATTATTGGAAGGAAAGAATATATCCAACCCCAACTTACTCTATGTCCCTTGCATGGTAAAGATTGCCAAAGACTTTTCTCCCACGAGGTCAGATTTTAAAACCTTAAAATGTATGTTTTTTAAAACCTTAAAATGTATGTTTTATAACCATTGCATATTCTTTTTCCATAGTAAAGATAGATTAGCTACATTTCCCTGTACACCAGCAAAAAAAGTACATGACCCTGGGGGCTCATTGTTCTGTCATCATGGTGATTGTACCAGAGAGAGCAAAGATGCTGGGAAGGATCACAGTGAGCAGGAAAGGGCCCATACCCTTAGGAACTGGAGACTGGCCTGTTGCCAGCTGCACCTTCTCACTGGTACCCAAGATCCCACCACATGCAGATGAAGGAGTCTCAGAGGTTCTGATGTTTCCAGGGTAATTTAGGCTCTAAGGTGTCAGCTCTTGGCATGTAATCATAAGACTTCATTTCCTGTTGAATATCTTCTATGGTAAATTAATGTCTAACATTGGTAAAAATCTAATTGGCTTCTGCTGGAGGTAGACTCAGTGGTGAAATGCTACTGGAGTTGCCAGAGCACAATATTTTTCTTTTGAGAGATCTTCATTTAAAGTTATTTGAGAAAGAATTTATTGATTTAAAATTAGGACAGTTTAATTTGGTGGCATGTTTTCTTTATGTCTCAATTATATATTCATGTCTTTGTGGTAAACTCAGCTGGTGGGGGGATTAAGAATTCAAAATAGAGGATTTTCACTTGGCAAATAGTGCTTTCTACTGTGATTAATTGGGAGTCTGCACAATGAACCCAGTGTTGGCTCCGTTGGGGATTGAATAGCTTAATAGGAAGAAGGAAATTTCAGAATTTAGGAGTCCTGAATTCCAGTCTGAATAAGTACCTGGAATAATGACCCACTTCTTTAATCTATTTCCAACTAGATGTATTTTATAGGAATGTTTGAATATATCGCATAATCCAGTTTGGAGAAAGTTACCAAATAAAAGGATGTCAAATGCTCTTGCATGTTAAAATCCTTCATTTTTGTAATTATTTATCAATAGTAAATGTTGCCAGGTTCTTCTGTCCATTTGTCTTGTTTTGACTCCTTTAGGCAGACACATTTCTCTGTTCTGGCTGTGTACTTATATTCTGCTGCTGGTGTGGGTCCTCATTCCCAAGAACCTGTCTGGATTGTATTCCCTTTCTCCATCCTGGTTCTGTCCTTTGACTCTAGTGTTTCTGGTTTTCTGACCTTCTGGCCTGGTGATGTTCCTCCACTCTCTAGCTCTCATCCCCTTTGTTCCCATAATTCAGATTGGATTTGTTTTATGGTGGTCTTATAATGCTCCAAAACTGGAACTTAAAGGAGGAATTGTCATGCTAACCCTGCTCTGCACCTAAGGATCCAAGCTAGCCATGTCCTTTCTTACTCCCCTAAAAAAGGGAGATCAGACATTTTGTTTTTCTTTTTTTCCCTTTCACACACATGTAGACCACCAGGTGTGTAGAACCAAAATATAGGTTGGGATAGATACAAATACGAAGGAGACCAGTCCCTCCCATCAGGATATATATGGGGGTGAGGGCAGCAATTAAAGTTTGAAAAGGGGGGCTACTGGGACAGAGCCATTGACCAGAATGCAAGGATTAAGGGCCAGGTGCCTCCTAAACTTGGGAGAAAGGTATGGATGTGGGAAGGCCACACAAAGAGAAGACTTTAGAAATGAATGGTTTAGTATTTCAGATCCTGGCTATTAAAATGATCATAAAATAGCTAGTCTGCACACACCCACTCTCCTCATCACTCACTTTGTCTCTATTCATAGCCAGAGTGATAGTTTCAGACCTGAATCTGATGGGACCTCAAAGACTTAACCTAAGAGAGCCGGTTCCTTATTATGGCCTACAGGGCCCAAGGATGAGCACCCTCTCCACTCCTGGTTCACACTGTGCTCCTGACTCCCCATGCTCATTTGATTTTATTTCACTCTTCTTGTTCTTTCTGGTCATGGGCCCTTTCTACATTCCCTCACCTCTGCCTTGCATCTTCTTCCTCTTTCTGTTCACTGAATCCTGTTTATTCTTCAATCATGAACTTCAACGTCAATTCCTTAGGGATGCTGTCTCAGACCTGCCTGTCTTGCATTAGTACCTCTCCTTCCCCAGGATTCAGAGCCATGTTATTCTTTGTGTTTCTCGACACAGTAATAATTTGACATTTGTTTGTATGATCACTTGGTTATGTCTGTTTTGCCAGTGGACTGTGAGCCCCCTGAGGGCAAGAGGCCCATCTGCTTTTGCAGTCTGTCCCCAATATCTGGAATGTAGTAGGGGCACATGGGCTACTGATTGGATAACAAAGAAATTGTAAAGCTTCTTTTAAAAAAATCATTAAGCAAAATGATTCATTGTGTGTTGGGACTGGCTATGGTATGCTGAATAACAGCCACTCAAATACATTAGATTCTAATCCTTGGAATTGTAAATGTCACTTTATATGATGATATCTTTGCAGGTTTGGGGAAGTTAAGTGTTTGAGATGGGGAGATTATCCTGGATTAGGCAGGTAGGCTTTAAATATAGCCACATGTATACTTATAAGAGGGAAGCCAAGGGAGATTTGATACACATGCAGAAGAGAAAGCAATGTGAAGAGGCACCAAAGAGAGTCAGAGTCGCTGTCCTTGAAAACTGGAAGGATGTGGCTATGATCCAAGGAATGTTAGCAGCTACCAGAAGCTTAAAGAGATGAAGAACATGTTCTCTAAAGCATCCAGAGGAAGCATGGCCCTGCTGGCATCTTTACAGATTCTGTCATTCCTTTGATCTGTACCCCCAGTTGGTTGGCAACTCACAGTATAATCCAAAGTCCCTATTGTGTCCTAAAAGTTTCTACAGTGTGTGGCACTTAGTGTCTCTCTGCCGCCCTTCTTAAAACTCTTTCTTTCTTAACCTGTCTTTTTGATGTTCTTAGAATCCCCAAGAGGGCAACCCTCTCTGGGCTTTATAGCTCTCTCTGCTGATACCCCATGCCAGGTGTTCCTTGGTGCTCTCGTCCAAAAACTCACTGTACAGGAGAGGTCTCTCTCATCACCTATAGGACATAGAGCTCGCAACTCCCCAGGGACTCCCTAGGACATTTCTGGTATGGTTGCCTTTATAACATAGATCATCTATCACATTGCATATATTTACATGTTTAAGAGTTGCCTGTGTTTCACCCCAAGAGAACGCGAGCTCCATGGGAATGGAGATTTGACCTGCTTTGTTCACTGTTTTATCCAAGTGCCTAGAACAGGGTTTGGCACATAGCAGAAACAAAATATGTAAATGCAGAATAACATATATGAATGAAAAGTTGAAAACTAGGGCTTTCTATTAAGTGAACCTGATTTATTATTATTATTATTATTATTAATCCCAGCATGTATTGTGTTTCTTTGCTTGAGTGTGGAAATGTGAAATTTTCTGTTACTTCTATCAAAATGATCCTCAGGCTTAAGCTAAGTTTAGTGGGATGGCTTTTCTTAGCAAGGTAAAGAGGAGTCTCATGCTCCAAAAGGAAGGAATAACACACAAAGGCAAGGAATCAAGAGACCTGAGTATGGTTTGTGCTAAATAGAAGGCTGCAGAGAAAGCATGAGTTGTGGGGAAGTAACCCCAATTGTCCCTCTGAGAAGAAGACCAACTCTATGCCAACACAAGAAGTTCAGATTTCACTGTGGAGGGGAGGGGGAATCACAGGAAAGTTTGAAGCAAGGAAATTACATGAGTTCTAGTTTAGAATGACTTTTGGCATCAGAATGGGGAATGGATCAGAGGGATAGTTTTGAGGCAGGACACTGGTAGAGAATGAGAAAGTGGTTTATGCCATGTTATCCTGTGTCCCTGACCTAGAGAAAGTCCCTCTCTTCTTGAGTAACTAGACAAAGAACATTTTAGGGGAGCTGGTGGAAGCTGGATGGGTATGTATGCACAGTAAGAGTGATCTGGGCTCAGTTTTCTGGATGGTCCTATTCCAGACACATGTATTCTTCTCAGTCTGTGGTTTGTTAAGGTTGAAAGTAAAGGGAACTTAATATTTTCATCTTTGTTAAAGCTTTGGGTTCCCATATTTACAAATAAGGGGAAAAAAAGATTGTGCCATGTTTTATTTCAGTTTGGAATTCTGAGAATATGTCTTTCAGCTTTACTGAAATGAAATCAGATCCACCAAAGAGGAGATAAGGTATACACCAGCCTACGACAGAAGGGTAAAGCTTAAAATAAGATAGGAGAGAATCAAGCACCAGGAGGGCTTTTTAAACAGAAAAAGATATTTAGGAATAGAATAGCAGGTTCAGAGAAGAAGAAAACATAAGTTACCAAAAACTGACTGTCAGCCCACCCAGATGTCTGTCTCAGAAGCTCATGAGAATCTTTCTAGGGAAAAAAAAAATAAAAAAGTAATAAGAATGTTGACTCTCTCTAGACCAATTGGACCTGAACAGCGTAGGTGCAGGTGTGGGTGAAGAGCCTTGTGTAGCTGGGTTTGGGAGTTACAAGTCAGGGCACAGTGAACTAAGAGCCAGAGACAACTGAAAGTCAAATTGAAAACTTTTTTTAAATATAAAATTCTGAATTATGTGTATACTCCTTAGTAGAAATTGTGTAAAATCAGATGAGTGGGCTTGTTCAATGCTTCTAATTACAGTGTGCCTTTTCTCTTCCCTGACCTTGTTGCTATATTGTTATTCAAATGAAAAGTAGGAAACAGACAGAAAGAAGAGCCATTCACCTAAGTAGGTCAATACAGTCTTACCCCATATTTCCCTACTTTGTTTTAAAATAGTTTCTAGGAGCATCTGCGTGGCTCAGCCGATTAAGTACCTGACACTTGATGTCAGCTCAGGTCCTGATCTCAGGGTTGTGAGTTTGAGTCCTGCCTACTTAAAAAAATAAATAAATAAATCTAAAGAGTTTTTAGATTGTCATCCTTCATTGCTATATCTTAAGACATCTGCAGCCCTCCCTTTTCTCTCTTTAGGCAATATTCAGTCTGTTCAGTACTCAGTAAAGACATATTCAACCTTCTTATGGAGCTCAGATGGCTATTTTTCCCGAAGCCAGGATCCATGGGACCTAGAATCAAGTGGTGGAAATGGCAGTGACCCTGCTCACATCACTCCTAGTGGCCAACCAGCAAAATGTTTGCCACCTGCTCTTCAACTTCAAGATCCACTGGTCTAGAGACCTTAGTTCCAAAGGGAGGAATGCTTCCAACAGGAGACACAACAATGATTCCATTGAACTGGAGGTTGAGACCACTACCTGGCCACTCTGGGCTCCTCATGCCTCTGAATCAACAGGCAAAGAGGAGAGTTATGGTGCTGATTGGGGTTATTGATCCTGACTACCAAGGGAAATTCAAAATGGACGGTATGTTGAGAATCCAGGAGATCCCTGAGGGCATATCGTAGTATCATCATGGTCTGTGGCTAAGCTAAGGGAAAACCAACAACCCAATGTAGGCATGACTAAGAGAGTGCAGAGAGCAGACTTTTCAGGAATAACAGTGTGGTTATCCTGCCAGGTTAAGAACCATGATGAGCTGATATGGGGCTGATGGTAAAGGGAATGCAGAACAGTTAGTAGAAGAAGGTAGTTATAAATAGTATCTATTGGGCACCTGGGTGGCTCAGATGGTTGAGTGACTGCCTTCAGCTCAGGTCATGATCCTGGAGTCCCGGGATCGAGTCCCACATCGGGCTTCCTGCTTGGCAGGGAGTCGGCTTCTCCCTCTGACTCTCCCTCTTCTCATGCTCTCTCTCTCATTCTCTATCTCAAATAAATAAATAAAATCTTGAAAAAAATAAATAGCATCTATAAGCACATGGATAGTTACAGACATGGGGACTTTGTCTTGAGGTTTTCGATAACTTCTCTCTGTTTTGTGAAGAACACTTTTGTGTTATGTGTACGTATATTAAGCAAACATCTTTGTTTTCTTTCCTCTCTTATTCCCCTATCATGTAATGTAAGGTGTATTGACTTTTTTTGTGAATTTTACATCATAGTGTTTAAGTTACTGGATAACAGGAGAAAAGCAAACATCACTCAAAGCCTTTACCTCCTTTTCTAGGAAAGGATTAGTACATTCTCAGTGGTATGCAGGAGAGTTGTATCATGCTAAGTGGATTATAACCTTTTTATTTTCTTCATTTGGAGATTAGGTATAATCTAAGGAGTTGGTATGGGTGCCAATTTAGCTAGGGATGGGCTTTTTTTTTTTGTCAAGTTTTCATGTATTTTATTATTTCTTTTTTTAAAATTTTTTATTTCTTTTCAGCATAACAGTATTAATTGTTTTTGCACCACACCCAGTGCTTTTTGATTGTTAATTTTATGTGTCAACTTGACTGGGCAAAGGGATGCCCAGCTAGCCGGGAAGACATCATTCCTGGGTGTGTCTGTGAGGGTGTGTCCAGAAAAGATCAGGATTTGAATCAGGAGAGTGAGTAAAACAGATTTCCCTCACCAATGCAGATGCATATCTTCCAGTCCCTTGAGGGTCTGACTATAACAAAAAGCCAGAGGAAGGGCAAGTTTGCTTTTTGCTTGAGCTAGCATATTCATCTCCTGCCATCAGACATTTGCACCCTCCATAATTGCATAAGACATTTTCTAATATATATATATATATATATATATATATATATATATATATATATATATTAATCTCCTATTAGCTCTTTTCCTCTGGAGAGCTCTGACTAATACAGATGACAAGTGAGTTTTTTTAATGCTAAAAATCTTCCTCAGATTTAGAATAAGTGCAGCCGTATAGACGCTAGCATAATACTGGGAAAGTTAGCCAAGTGTAGCCTATGGCATGCAGAGGAGCAGGAAGCCCACTGGCCTGGCAAGTGAAGGTAAGCTGAAATGGAGTCAGTGCTTTTTCACCCACAAAACACACAGTACCTCTTGCCTCACCTTTCAGTTCAGACCCTGCATGAAGAAAGAGGCATTGATCACATAAAATCTTTTTCCTGCATTCATTCCGTATTCAAATACCTACTGAGTTCCTTCTATGAGCCACATATCATGCTAATTCTGTGAGGGTAGAACACAAATACCAGATACTTATCTACAAAGAAATAATATTCTAGTGGTTGACAAGATAAATAATAGTCTTCTATTGCTATTCAAGGAGTAGGTAGTTCATTGCAATATAGACAGAGAATGAGGGCAAGAACCAAGGTAGTACCAGCCACTTAGAGAGGGTCTTATGAATGAGAACTAAAAGGGAGGTATCCTTCCAAAAGACACCTCTTCCTAGTTGAGAGCTGAATAGGATTAGTTAGGTAAAGTAGGGAAGGTGAACTGTTCCAGACAAGTAACAGCATATATCAAAGGCCAGAAGATGAATGGGTTTATGGACCATTCAGAGAAGCTGAAAGCATCCTGCAGGCAGACCATTAGAGGAGGGGATGGAGGGGTCTGTGGTGAAACCCAAGAGGTGGGCGGGAGCCAGATCAGAGCATAGGAATTTTTCTTAATGGCAAAATGGGCCCAAATTAAGAGTGGACCCTATTCAGGAGGATTGCTCATTGGAGGTCAGCTTTGAAAAGAGTGTATTTGGGAGCAAGGCCAAGGCAAAAAGGCTCTCCATGGTCTGTCATCCTTATCCAGACTCTTCTTTATCCATGCCTACCCAGAGCTGCCCTGAATTAACAGGAGGCAATGTCAAAAGCAATCTCACAGCCTATATTTTAACTTTGATCAGGGTTTCAGTTGTGCTTGGATCTTCCAACTTGGTTTCAGTGAGCAGCTGTCCAGATCCAGAGAGTTAGTGTTGACGTGGCTTCCTTTTCGGCGATAGGTGGTTCTTTGCCATTTCCCATCTGTCTCTCAGAGGCAGTCTTTCATTCGATCATGCCAGCAACTTCTTTTTTATTACTACAGGTACTTTTTGTTGTCCTCAGCCTGGTGTGTGTGTGTGTGTGTGTGTGTGTGTGTGGTGTTTAATATTTTTTCATTTCTTTTCACCTTTGTTCTGTTTTACTTTTCTCACCATTCTCTTACCTGACCCACTCTTCCTTCCCTTGTTTGTTTTGACCTTTTTATTCTCAGAACTGTGCCTTTTTGCTCATGTGCTCTTTGTTCTCATATGTCCTAGAATCCTCATTCTCTCACCTACATGTTCCCTCTATCCCTTTCTTCTTTCTCCTCTTTCTTGGCTCCCTACTCTTTGGCATCCATTGTTCACTTTCCTCCCAGGGCACAGCTCCATGCTCCCCAGCCTGCTGACCCCTCTCAGCCCTGCAGTCACGGGTTCCCACTTGTCCACAGTGTCATTAACCCTTGACATGGCATCTGTGGTTTTGCCACCGGCACTAAGAGCTTGCATTGCCTTTACAAAGAGGCTAAGATAATCAAATCAGCCTTATTTATTTATTTCCCCTTTCCCTTAGTAAGCACAGCTTGAAATTGAGTTGCTGTTCTACTCAGGTTAGTTACATCATTTCCCCTGGAGAGTCCATATCCAACCTAAGTTGAAACTCTCTCCCTGTGCATCACTGAGAGGGAAGATGGTATATTTAAGAGATGGTGTATCTGTTGGGACTCAAGCATGTTGTGTCTGTGCTCTGTCCCTGATGCCATGGGTATCGATGTATGTGATTGTATGTTTGTTTGTGTGTGGGGGGATTCAATCTGTTTCTCAACCCAAAGGAACTCACAGCTGATGGTAGACAGGATGGACTTACAGTATTTATCCAGAGCTATGTGAGGACCATTGAGGAAATAGGTTCTACCTGACACTGAGTTCTGCTGGGGGGTTCTAGAAAAGGGAGAGTTCCAGAAGGCCTGATGCTTTATGTGTGGAACTCTGTACTGATCCCCTCTAAAAGAATGACAAGTTGTGAAGGTACCAATCATCAGAAGTGTCCTGGCAGGTGCACCTGGGTGTCTCAGTCAGTAAGTGTCAAACTCTTGGTTTCAGGTCAGGTCATGATCTCCCAGTTATGCGCTTGAGCCCCACATTGAGCTCTGTGCTCAGTGCAGAGTCTGCTTCAGATTCTCTCTCCCTCTCCCTCACATTCTTACTCTCTGTCTCTCAAATAAATAAATAAAATTTAAAAAAAAAGAAAGAAAGTAAGAAAGAAATGTCCTCTCTACTCCACCAACCACCTGGAATGCTTTTCTGCAGAGAGGCACTGCCTGTTACCAGCCACAGGCTAGAGGCCACCAGGCTACAGCTTCAGGAACAGGGGATTTCCTGCAGTGGTACGGTGACCACAGTACAAAAATTTACTGAGTCACAAGGGTCTTCTCTGGACCCTGCTATGCCCAGAGACCTCTTCTTTTACAGACCGGAGTACTTTATTGGGTCATTGTGACTCTATTCTGCTCATAGAAGATTATAGACACAGCTTCTCAACTCACAGGATGGTTAGAGGCAACTATAGGAAAACAGTAGCTGGTAGGTTTTCATGGACAATGATAATATTTATAGCTACACCTTATTGAAACCTTATTATGTAGCAGCCAGGAATCAGATGGCTTCATGAATATTATTTAATGTTCAGCACAACTCCATGTACCAGATGCTATTATTGCCCTTACTTCAGAGACGAAATGGAAGCCTGCTAACCTGGGTAAGAACAGACATTACTAACTGGCAGAACCAGAATCTGAAATCAAGCAGTCTGACTCTGCATAGCCCATCCTCAGGCAGTGTGCTTCCCTTTAGGAGCAAACTCAAGTTAATCTGACTCAGAGATTGGATTCCAAGAAGACATGGTCTCCATAAGCTTGGGCCATAGGTTCAAGTCATTTCAGAGCCAGAAACCACTTTGAAAGCCACCCAGCCAGTGATTCTCAAATTTTAAATGTTACAGTTACATGGGTTATTGTTAAACAAAAGCAATGTTGAATTTTTCCCCACAGAGTTTCCAATTCAATTTATTAGTAATACTTCCTGGGTGCTTATATTTTTCACTCATGTTGACAACCATTGTTCTAATACCACAGATGGGAAAACATGAAATTTATAAGGCTAACTGGGGGCGCCAGGGTGGCTCAGTGGGTTAAATCCTCTGCCTTCAGCTAGGATCATGTTCCCAGGGTCCTGGGATCAAGCCCCGCATCGGGCTCTCTGCTCAGCAGGGAGCCTGCTTCCCTTCTTCTCTCTCTGCCTGCCTCTCTGCCTACTTGTGATCTCTGTCTGTCAAATAAATAAATATTTTTTTTAAAAGAGGTTAACTGACTTGTCCAAGGTCACACCACTGGCTAAGGCAGTTGTGAGGACCCATCCCAACTCTCCAGGCTCTCATCCAGGGCTCTTTCCCCTATCCCTGATGAAAGACAAATCTTCCCTTGTGTGTGAGAGAGAACACAGTAAAAACATGGTGGGTAAGATTCTGGACAGAGACACAACTGGGCTAAAATAGTCATTGTGTAAACTTGGGCTTCAGTTATCTGTGTTCTGGGTTTGTCTCACTTGCAAAGTGAGCAAAATAATAATAAAACTTGCCTTACAGAGTTGTTGTGAGGTGATATGGGGAGATGATAGCACATAAAGGTTTCATAATCCCACCCAGAGTATGGTACTTTTTTTTTTACTGTACGGAAAGGACCATTCATTAAACAGCACTCTCATGAGCCATCCTCATATGGTAGTCAGCAGCAATAGAAACTTTAAATTTCAAAAATAAAGTAGTATAAAGGTAAAGTTTTTTTGTTTTTGTTTTTGTATTTTGTTGTTGTTGTTGTTGTTGTTGTTCTAAACCCACTGAAGATACCATGTGGTTTTAAAATGTATCTTGGCAAGTTGGTATCTCCTGTGGATCCTCTCTGTGTGTTTACTGATGGCACATCTGGCCACTGGATTGGCTGCAGTGTGCCAGGCATTCAGATGTGGTTGTCGCCCCAATAGCATGTTATCACAAATGGGAGTAGTGTTCTGCCTGCCCAGGTTCTTCTCAATCTCATCACCATAATAGAAGTAATGATATTTATAATGATGATGAGGGGGGGAAGAATCAGCATGTACCCTATAGATTAACAGGACCTTTTCTCTATGGAATTTTGACTTCAGGAGGCATGGCTTTTTCCATATTATTTTTTTCCATTCTATCCAACAAGGAAGCCATGGTAGAAGAGTTTAATCTAAAAATAATTTCCTGGGACACCTGGGTGGCTCAGTTGGTTAAGCAGCTGCCATTGGCTCAGGTCATGATCCCAGCATCCTGGGATCAAGTCCCACATCGGGCTCCTTCCTCGGCCGGGAGCCTGCTTCTCCCTCTACCTCCATCTGCCAGTGCTCTCTCTCTCTCTCTCCCAATTTGACAAATAAATAAATAAAATCTTTAAAAAAAATAAAATAAAAATAATTTGCTATAGTTGATATAATAGTATTCTTTCCAAGTCTCCCCTTACCTGACTAGATCTTTCCCCTCTGGTTGTTTTATTATCAGCTTCCCACGATCTGTTGGTCTCCACTCCTCACACTTCTGTTTTTCTCTTTGGGCCACATCATCTCCGATGACCTAGCCAAGCCTTGACTTCAATTACTGAGGTTTCACTAATGACAGCCACACCCTTACATCCAACACGAGCAAAGCTATATCTCTGTAAGAGCCTGTTGGCTTCTCCTTTTGGAAGTTCCACAATATGTTCAAAACTAAAATTAAACAAGTCATTCTTTCCATCCAAAATACCTCCTTCTTCTGTATTAGCAATCTTGAAGAATGGAACAACTGTTTGCTCATTGTCCAGGAGAGAGAGCTAAAAGCTATCCTTCATTCTTTTTTTCCCCCCTCCTCAGTGGCATTTCTCATTAAGTCAGTCATCAGATCCTGTAGGTATCCCTTATTCACATCTCTCCATCTTTACTATCACTGCCTTGGTTGATTTTATCCCATTTTTACCTGATTTCCTGATGTATAACCTCATTTCTCCACTCTGTGTCCTCTGTGCAGTGGTCACAGCAAAAGTAAAAGCAAACATGTATTGGGTCCCCACTAGATGATGGGTACCAGGCTTCACATTTATGAAATCTCATTTACATCCCACCACCATAGACAGTAGATAATAATATGATATTTAAATCTTGCAAATGAGGAAACCAAAGCTAACATTAAGAACTCAATACCTTACTAGAGATCATAATGCTTCTAAGTGGAAGATGGGGTTTGAACCCTTATCTGCTGATACTGTGCCCATGGTGGGCATCCATCCTGTCCCCAGGAAGCTGAGTCCTTGCTTCTCTTGCTAAGCGCTACTTCTTGCAAAGAAAAGTCTTTTTTCTTCTATTTTTGGGGGGATTCTTGTTTCCTCAGCAATGTTGATTTCATTGTATTTTCATAATACTTCATGCTTTAATTTAATTTATTTAGTGCTATTGTATAGTGCCCTGGGCATATTGGGAGAAGCAAGAACTTTATAAATAAAATTATTATTACAGCTGCTCCAGTAACAGCCTCTGAGCTATTTAGTAGATATATCAATTACTCTCAGCATTGAAAATTTTCACCTCAAGCCCTTTATGGCCCAAGTTTTCCGTGTCTTTTGCTACTCTCTCCTGCTTGTGTAATCTTGACCCAGTCATGTAGCATTTCTCCTTACTATCCCCATCAGAATTGAGCAGAGAGAACTTCAGCCACCGTTCCATGTAATGTATTATGGAGAACATGACCTCATTTCTTTAGCCTTTTTGAGTCACTGAGATTCTGAATCCCATTTGCTAGACCTAAAATATCAGTTTTGCAATGAATGAGTCAACCCTCCTTTCCCACCTCATGCTAAATAAGACCTCGTTATCCATTAGCCTGTTTAGAAATCTCTTCCAGGGTATTCTAGAGCTGGATAACACCCAATTATTTGGCATCTGGGATTTCAGGACTCTAAACTTTGAGATTTGCACAGACAAAATTTTTGTCAGTCTCTAAAGAAAGTAAAGCCCAAACAAGAGGAATCCAGTCACTGGGTTACTCACCTTCATTTCTAAGACTAAGACTTAGTCTAAGACTAAGACTACTTTCTGGAACCTACCTGCTACCTCATAATTTCATAGCAAGAGATGTGAGAGCACTGTTGTCTTCTGTTAAAGAATATCAATGACACGTTAAAGAATTCACAGAATAAACATGTGGCCAACCTGGGATTTTTCCCTGGGAACCTCCCAAATCATTCTAGGGGACTTGACCTTCTCCCCAGAAGAAGAAGAACTCTCCAGGTTCCCCCATAGCATGCTCTTTCTTCTTCTTTTTAACGTACTGTATGCAAGTCATACATTCAATGACACTGAACTACATACTTTCTAAATACCAACAGGCTGGCGTGCACAGTGATGAACAACATGTACATAGTTCTTTTCAGAGTGTGGGTTCTTCATTTCCTCTCATTTTGTCTTGACATGTCTCCCTCTCAAGAATATATTCTTGTCATAATTTACAGTTGTATTAAGGACTTCTGAAGAAGTTTTCTAATTCATCAGGGACAGTATCCAGCTATCTTCATTGCATGTTTTCCATTTCATTTTGTTTTGTTTTTTTGTTTGCTGTTTTTGCTTTTTGGTGTTTTTTGTTTTGTTTTGATTTGAGGGTTTTTGTTGTTGTTGTTGTTATTGTTTTAGAAAACAAACAGAAGTAGCCAATCTGCCCATTACAAATGAATTTATTCCTATTCAAGCAGCGGCTGTCACGTACCTTGCCTGAGGCTTCTTAC
Organism: Mustela nigripes; assembly: GCF_022355385.1. Classification (NCBI taxonomy): domain Eukaryota; kingdom Metazoa; phylum Chordata; class Mammalia; order Carnivora; family Mustelidae; genus Mustela; species Mustela nigripes. The sequence goes on along the minus strand of NC_081557.1, from coordinate 78,414,839 downwards.
ATTATGAGCAACATATTAGCTTTAGTTGTCTGTAGTTTTTCCTAGCTACACTGGGATCCCCAAATGAATGGAAGACACAGTAACTCAAAAGATTTTATTGTATTATACATGGTGGTCATGCATATAGCACAGTGAGCTTGTTCAAGGTGGATATGCATAACCCCTCTCTTGACCAGACAGAGGTTGTTGGATAGCTAACAACTATATTTCCTTCTAGCAAAATAATATGAAATTAACTATGACCCAGATGTCTAGGTATGCAAGAAATTGACAGGATGAAACCTGTCTTCCTCCAAAAGGAAGAATAATTTCCAATCAAAAATAACTAAACAGAAATACTCAAATTGCTATCAAAGGATGCAGCCAGAGAGAACTATCTAAGTTGTTTTCCTTTTTTTAAAAAGTTTTTTTATTTTTTCAATTTATTTATTTTCAGAAAAACAGTATTCATTATTTTTTCACCACACCCAGTGCTCCATGCAATCCGTGCCCTCTCTAATACCCACCACTTGGTACCCCAACCTCCCACCACCCCCGCCCCCGCCACTTCAAAACCCTCAGATTGTTTTTCAGAGTCCATAATAGTCTCTCGTGATTCACCTCCCTTTCCGATTTACCCCAACTCCCTTCTCCTCTCTAACACCCCTTTGTCCTCCATGATATTTGTTATGCTCCACAAATAAGTGAAACCATATGATAATTGACTCTCTCTGCTTGACTGATTTCACTCAGCATCATCTCTTCCAGTCCTGTCCTTGTTGCTACAAAAGTTGGGTATTCATCCTTTCTGATGGAGATTTTCCTGCAGCTCAGAAATGCTTTGCAATCCACAGATTGCAAATCATTGGGAACCCAAGGAATTTTGCATTCCTCAATCTGGTATTCTCAAAATACGTAATCACCCTGTGACTATTTGTATCCCCACTAAGCACAAACTACTATTTGCGAAATTGCTTTGTGGAATAGATAACATACCACTACAGTTCCACATTTTATGATGATGTAGGCCATACCACCTCATATTTTGCCACCTCTCTGGAATGCATTTAGAAGCACAATTCTAGGCCCACCCACCCCCTCCCATTCTCAAAACAGATGGTGAACTTTGAAGCCAGTCTTGAATGGGTCAGGACAATCCCGGGTTGCCAATTGAAGGCTGGCTTAGACCATTTGCCCCTGCTCTGTTGGGTACCTCATATTGGTCTCATTGTAATTCTATGTTAGTCCTTCAGTAAAAATGGCCAGCAAGCCCAGAGATAACAGAATAGGAATCAATGGGACATGCGATTGTCTGCATGCCAGATTCTCTTGTCAACCTAGTCTCCAATCCATTCTGCCAGCTCAGTCTCCTCTGGGACTGAGACATTTGAAAACAGTGCAGCAGCCTCATCTCCCGGGCAGTGTTTTTCTCCATCATTTGCTTTATTAAATATTGATTTTCTGTTGCATTATTAAACCTTAAGTCCAGAGCATAAATTCTGGGCTGATACTTTAATCTGGCTCTCCTCTTTTTTTTGGCTTTTAGAACTGATTTTTAGGCCAGCTCTCCTGGGGAATCTCTAAGTCAACTCAAGGCCTGAGAGAAACCTGCCTACAGGAAAGGGCGGTGCCCAGACTTGAGAAGTAGCTGGCCTTGCCAGGGCACTACAAAAATGACTGAGCCCCCTGCAAAGCAGATCTTCACTTTATACTCGTTCCAGACACAGAAGCTTGTCCCCATTGGGATTCAAGTGGTTGTACCAGGAAAGTCTTTGGATTCACAACATCAGAACTATTGAGTAGGCAAATGATATGCTGAATTGATTTTAGAATCCGACATCACTGAACTCCTCAGACATTATCTAATCCACTGTCCATTCATCCCTTATTCTTTTGGTCTGTTATTCCTAGGATTTGAGCAATCAGATATAAATATGCAGGCCTTTGCCTTTTTGCTTATTTTAGGTCTCTGGTTTATTCTTATTTTCTCTTCCTCTCTGTTCTCTCTGGGGCCAGTGGTTGAGTGGGCAACTGTGTCAATCCATTGTAGAATAGAGCCATCACAAACACAAACTTTCTGAGGGATGTTGACATCTCCAACCAGCTGCTATGGTGACCTCCACGTTTTATTCCCTGTCCTTTGAGTAGTTTTCTAGTCTGCTGCTGTCACTAGCCTGAGCCTGGGGGCATGAGCCTGAGGATAAGAAGGAGAAGGGATCACCATGCCTTTGTCTTCAACAATGACAGACCAATAGGAGAAAAATGGAAGTAAATATTTCTGGAGTTTGTCTGGCAGAATTGGAGCATGTTGCTGTGTACATGGATGTTTGCAGAAAGCAATGGCCACCTCCTGTCTAGACTTTAGTTTCTCTCCTCTTTCTCTCTGTGTCCTGTCAGGTCCTGCATCACTAGAAATCTAGTGTTAAGAAATTATCCCAGAAATTGGCAAAGATTCTGGTAAAGTGCCATGGTTTGGAAGAAGAATGAGGAATGACTCATTCTGGGATAGAGAAAGAGCATAACTAACTCAGACTGGGCACTGACACCAGCCAAAAGTGAACTTTCAGGTGCTATGGGCCAGCGGCTGACTAAGTCTGCATGGCCACATCAGATACAACTGGTAAAGAGTCTTGGGGGATATTTCATATATATATATGTGTGTGTGTGTGTGTGTGTGTGTGTGTCTATCTGAAGGTCAAAGTGGAAAACTGTGTTTACTTCAGTTCCACCAACCTCCCTCATGTCACCAACATGCCTAAGTCTCCAAAGAGTAAGAGATGTGCTCTTGAAGATCAAGGTAAATCTCAGGCTATGGATCTTCTCAGAGTTTTGTCCATACCCAAATCTCTCCATAAGTGAAACCATATGATAATTGACTCTCTCTGCTTGACTTATTTCACTCAGCATAATCTCTTCCAGTCCTGTCCTTGTTGCTACAAAAGTTGGGTATTGGTATTGGTACTATGGAGAGTAAGTAGGTAGGTAGGTAGTACCTACAACTCATTTGAGCATTGTCAATGACGAGCAACTGACTACCTAGACACGTAGGTGCTTCCTTTACAAAAGTTCTATCTTTTTAAAAAAATATTAAGCCAAAATTTGCTTCGCTCTAATGTGTTCCTTTCAGTGATTTCCACTAGAACTATGTAGAATAAGTTGCATCCTTTGTAATAATAAGTGCTTGGCTGTCAATTAAAAGATAGGGATTAAGAATCATAAAAATTTCCACAATTTATAGGAAAAAAATGGCTGAATATTAGTAGCTGCATATGTTTCTGAGATTTAATCTCTTTGAGTTCCAGCTTTCTCATTTATACAGCTCAAGTATAACTTCTCATCAGTTTCTGGAGGCAGGGGATTGAAATTAGGTGAAATGGCTAATATCAAGTAGCATTCAATATTTTAAAAATTCGATTCAACAAATATTTGCTAAACTCCTACTGTGTGCCAGACATAATGATATGTGTTGGGCATAGGAAAATGAGTCCGAAGTGGTCCCCGATCTCACCATTGGAATTACAATTTTGAAGATGCCTATTCTCAAGTCTCTTCTTTTCCCCATAACAAAATAGTTCAGGATTGCATCTGGCTGTCATTGTTCTCACCTCATTGTATTGTAATTTTTTTTATGCAGAAGAAATTTTACCCACTCTTTTGTGCCCAAAAGTCATTCGCTGAATGTCACGTATCTCAGTAAATGTGAACTGTTGAAGAATTTCTTTTGCTTCATCTTCCCTTCTGTGATAGATTCTAGTGTCTTCCCTTCTCTCTTCAGATGTTAGCTAACTTTCTCCAGAATAGCACAAGCTCATGGAGGCCAAGAAAGCACTCAGACTTTGATATGGTCCCCGCATGTCCTGTTGCTGATACCGTTCTTACTCTTTCATGCACTTTGATTATCTCTAGTTTACCCTTGGTATCCTCACTAACAATTTCTACCAACCCAGTCAGGGTCATCCTTAATAATTCTGTTTGAACTGTAGGAATTCACTCAACAAGTTAAAGAAGTTTATTGGAAAGATGGGCTGACTTTATGCAAACAGATGCAGGAAGAACAGGTAAACTCTGAGAAGAGACTGTCCTCCACAATTCTCTGTGCTTCTCTCATTGGGGTTGTGTGGTCTCCTTACTGATGCAACTTTCTACATATCTCCTGTGGTTTCCTGAGTCTCTTCCTTAGGGTTTCTCTGGGGCCCACTAACTTCATCTAAAATGTGGCTTTGTCCTGCTTTGGGGCTTGATAGATCACAGCTTGATGACTTGGTTTCGGTGCCTCAAGCTCAAATTAGCAGGAAATGGAGTCAGACAGCCTTTACCTGAGTCAGGTGTTCACCCTTGTTCTAACCAGCCATGATTGGAATGAGAGTAGAGATTCTATGATTTATGACACTATTTTTAATCTATTCAGGGTTCTGCTATTTTGGAAAGTTGACATGAGTACAAGGTTAACAATTGGCAGCTCTAATATAGAGATGGTTTATAATGTCTGAAAGGTTATAAACCAAGGATGATCACCTTGGACTTTCTCTACTTTTCTCTGGTTCTTTTCATCTCATATATTTCCTTTCTGAACACAGGCATGGTTGTGTCTCTGCCTGAGACAAAGTTTGGAGATGTGTCCAGGAAATGCAAGACTTCTTTTTAAAAAACAGGACTTGGGGAAATGTTTTCAGTAGCTAGAAACCACTGCAACTTTAAATGTTTTGACTTTACAGTGGAATGAGATTATTAAAGACTACCGAAGTGTCAATAATTAAAATCTAGAATAGTGTTGGAAAGGCCAGCCATGATCCATGCCAACACCCTATTCTCCCCAGCATGCAGTCTTACAAGATGTGTAATTTCCCACTAGTACATAGCAAAGAGCTCCAGGTCACGTAGGAATTTTGCAAATGGGTTGGAGACCCAGGTCTTTGGGCTATTTTTGTCTCAAGTTATTTTTATTTTTCCATTTGATGCTGTCAGAAACTCAGGAACTGATCATTTGTGCTGGAAATAGCACAGCTTCTGCCCTTTGTTTCGATCGCTATTGCCATGTTTGATTGTTGAATTTGATTGCTGGCCATAGAAAATTGCATTTGTGTCAAGAGCATTCTGAACAGATCAATGCAGGAGGAAATGAAGCAAGATCAATTGTAATACTAAGGGACTGGTATAAAAAGTCTTGCAACTCACATGCCAACCTATAACTCTCCATGTTTAAACTTTGGACAGGATCCTCAACACTGTTTAATTAGTCAAACCTCATAATGCCCCAAGAGGTCAGTTAGTGTCCAAAGTTAGACATTCAGAAGAAACAGAAATAACACTGTCAATCCAACTGTAATTATTCACAAAATGTGTAAAATGTGAGACAACAAGTAATAATTATCATAATTTCTCCAAATGTTTCCCAGGTACTCTGTTACATCCTGTATGCACATTTCTAATTTAATCTTTAAAAGAAGCTTATAAATTAACTGTTGTTATCATTAGCATTTTATGACTAAAGAATTGGACCTGGAAAGATTAAGTAATCTTTGCATGATTGTCCATCAGTGCACAGAAGGTGGGCATTAGGCCTTCTGATGGCTCTAGCTTCCATGCTTTGAACTACCTTCATTTGTTTTCTTTGTATTTTTAAAATCACAAAGGTGTATACCAATAGAAATAAGCATCATGATTCCTGACCTATTGATGCTATTTTACTCATTCTACCAGATGCATATAGGCTAGATATCCCTTCCTTTCCATGGAGGACCACTGGAATCCTTGGAGGGGACACGTAGTCCCAATTCCTGTCACATCTGTAGTAGTAAGAGATATATGACTTTATCAAGTGGTTTCTCTATCACAACTGGCTTAGGAAGGTGTAGGCTAAGTAGAGCAAATGTTATCAATTCCATTTTCTAAGTGAAGAATGTGGGGCTCACAGAATGTGACAAGCATCCAAGTTAGTGGAGAGTGCAGCACTCTGGCTACAGGACTGCTGGTCTGTCTGATTCCTTGCCTTTCTATAAACTAAAGCATTTACTTTAAAATATTTATTTATTTAAATTCAGTTTAGTTAATATATGCTGTATTATTAATTTCAAGGGTAGAAATCAGTGACTCATCAATTGCATTTAACACTCAGTGTCCTCCCTAATGCCCATCACCCACTTAGCCCATCTCCTCACCCACCACCCTTCCAGCAACCCTCTGTTTGTTTCCTAAAGTTCAACGTCTCTTATGGATCATCCCCCTCTCTATTTTCATCATATTTTATTTTTCCTTCCCTTCTCCTATGTTTTATTTCTTAAATTCTGCATATGTGTTAAATCATATGGTATTTGTCTTCCTGCAACAGACTTATTTCACTAGCATAATACCCTCTAGTTCCAGCCATGTTGTTTAACCATTTACTTTTAAATGTATCACAGCCTAAATAGTATGAATCTTTTTCTTTAATATTGGACTGTTCCCACACCCATTTCCCTTAATATCATGGAACAACAACCAAAAAACAGTTCAGAATGCTTTAGACATGGAATTTATCTTGTGTCCTTATCATTATGCACAGAATATCTTGTAAACCCCTCTGGTGCAACCTAGCCTATAACAGAATACTTTCAACAGAGAGATGCATTAGAAAGAGGCCTTCACTGATGACTTAGAAGACCAAATTTATGACTTAAAGACCTAATGATTCAGTCCCATCCATCTTTATTGTCAAAAAATGCTTCCATGCCCTCATTCTATGCCCTCAACTGGGAACTTAATAGCTGGCTGACCTTGGACAAGTCACTTAACTTTTTCCAGAATAGACTGCAGAATAGACTTAGTGATGCTCCTTTCCCTACCTCAAATAATTATTGTAAGAATAAAAGTAAATCATGGATATGAACTTGTTATATAAACTAATGAATTCCTGTATTTATACAGTGTATTATTTAAAGCTTTCAAAAATGTTTGTGAATGTATTGGCAAATGAAGAATGTACTTTTCTGCATGTCCCAGGAGTAACCAAAAACAATACCGGAAAAGTGACATCACATACTCAGGTGTGTTGAATGAAGGGCAGGGCAAGAGGGAAGTCACCAAGTCCCGTCTCTCTTTTTCCCTCTGGGTAGAGAAGGTTGCCTTTGGCAGGATTTAGCCACTCATTTTTGCTCTTGGAACTGCTTGCTCTGAATGGTGTGATTTCTGTGGCATTTTCTTCTTTTTCTTTTCTTTCTCTTTCTGGCAATGACTCTCTGAAATATTATTTTTGCTTCCTCGATGGCAGGGCTGTATAATTGATAGCCTCTCTGGGTTGCTGGAGCTGTGCATTTAAACCATGCTTGCCTTGGCTCCAATGCCTCGGAGTTCATTACTTTTTGAAAAGCTGCACGTCTGTTTGTGTTCAGATTATTGTTGCTCTGGAGAGGGAGGTTATTGTCAGGCAGGAAGAGGAGTGTGGAGCAGAATTCATGATAATCAAATTCTTTCTTTTCTTTAGATGAATATTTCTGTGTAACAGGACTTCACATTTATCTGATATGGCTGTTCTGAAACAGGGGACCAAGGACCTTCACTTTTCCCCTGCAGCATGCTAGAGGGAACTCAGTAACATTCAGTCCTGGGATGTGGGAGGCTGCTGCTTTGCAAATAAAGTGGATAATAAAAGTGCCCAGTTCTGGTACTAGAGAATGATTTAATGCAGAATATATACATGTAAGATTTTTAATTAAAGGTGTGAGGTATATGTGGTTCTCAGTGACAGAGGGGTGGAGGGCACATGTCCTCTCCACTTGAGCCTGTGATCTTCTCTCAACTCTGTAATCATCATCACATGATTCTTAGCCCATCTTGTCTTTTGGCACACAGGTCTGCCCGCACTATTATTGCTCATGTATGCCAACATCTTGTGTCCTACTCTCTGCCTTATACCAGGTCCATAAGCAATAGAACTTCAGATTTGGTAAAGTCAACCAGGATTGTGTAAATTTAGAATATACTTGAACATGGTCTTTATGGCAGATGAAGAGTAATTCCTCTACTTTTCCAGATATGGGGATGCAAAGACGGAGTCCCTTGGAATGGTTGTGGGAGATAATACCAAGAACATTTAATTGAAATTCTGCTATTCTCTGTCTCTTCTTTCTCAGCCTGAAAAAAGAAAGTCTACCTCATTTTTAAGTTTGAAATTAATTGCCTTCTTTGAGAAGCCACCCTTAGATATTTTCACACTCTACTCCACCCCATCTTAAGAAAGTTGCTGGGTTCTCCCCCTTAAACTTTAAAAAAAATTATTTGTATTATGACTATAGCATTCCTGTCACTGTTCTGTGATTATCTGATTCATAGGTGTTCCCTTTGCTCCCAATGTGTTCCTTGAGAATAGGAGCCAGGTTTTTATAATTTATTTCTATATCATCATCATCTAGTGAGGTACTGACATATGTTGGACACTAAGGAAAGATTTATTGAATAAATGCATGAAAGGATTTTACTTGATCAAAGCGTATTAATATTTTCCCTCCAGTTAAGTGTTACTGTACGCAGAAAATAATCTGTGCAATGTACAGAAGTCTTGCTCATTTGTCTGTCCTTGGGAAACTCATATAACTTCTCATTCCAGAGGAAGATGTAGTCAGGTACAGTCCCTCAGGTGGGGCTATTTGCACAAGGTTAGGTGATAAAAGTAGGCATTTACAAAATATGGGTTTTTGGCATTTTGGTCAGTCTTCAAAGAAAAGAAAGCACATAGGAAAAAATCAGTTTCAGAAAGAGTTTTCATCTCTATAGGAGATGAAACACTTTTAAGTTGAAGGTACTTTCTTTCCCTTTTGCAATATAACAAGTGGAAGATATTGTCACATCTTATCATTCGAAGGGCATAAAACTGGGTTACATAAGTGCCAAAAGATATCATGCATATGCTGGTGTTTAACAAATAATAAATATTTGAGGGATTCCTCTGTATACATTCCAGAGGACTTTCTAAATAAGATACCAAATGTTAGATTTCTTTCCAGATTTATGCTTGACAAGGGGTATTATATCTGTATATTTCCTAGTATTCTAGGAGTGGGGAAGGCTTTTAGCCTCTCTGAATCCTAGTCAAGTATACGACCCTAAGTTTTATTGCTTCTTTGTTACTCAACCTTCTCCTTGATGCATTCCATGCTAGATTGTGTGGATTATTACAGCCTAAAGCTCAGCAAAGTGGAGGTGATTATCAGAATTTGAAATGCTGTGACATTTTGCTGCCAAAAAGTAATTGATTTATTAGAGACATTACAATACATGCATGATTCAACATAAGAGGTTTCTTTGAACTTGTTCGGTATCAAATCCTGTGGGAGACTATTTGCTTTCAGCACCATGGACAGAAACTCTCTTTCATTCAGATTCAGTTGGCCTTATACAAGTAAATATTAGAGCTCAACAGTAGCACTCCAATCTAGTGGCCACAGTATGATTCAATTTAATAGCTTTAATAATTTCAGCTGGTGAGTAGGAGAACATTAATACATTGTTTTGCACTTATGCTTGCCACAAAGTGGAACAAGGGACAAGATCAAATGACTTTATAATACATTATTATCATTGCTATCTTTATTGTTGCTGAAACTAAGGATCATATTTTACAACAAATCAGATTCAAATACAGAACATTACAGAAGACATTTGATTTTTCTTAACAAGCAAATTCTTAGTAATTCTGTACTTCAAAACTCTATGCAAGGAACCATAATTGAGTTCAGTGGTTCCACACCTGAGCAATGAACCGAACAGACTAACAAAATGCATAAAGTTAATGAAAATCTTGTTGAAAACAAAGAAGCTCCAATGGGGCATGGGGTAAAATACTGGGAAGATTAGGATCTCTGCTTTAATGGCTGTGAATTAATGCATTTATCTTGACAAGGTAAACCTCTTGTTAATTCCCAATTGCTTCAGGCAACTGTTCAAAAAATTTTAAAATAGACACACTTTTAATTCAGGATACTGTTTGCTTCCTTATTTACTGTTTATTGATTATGAATGTTCCAAGAAACTTTATTACTCTTTACATCTGACAAAAGAAATGAAAACTAGTAATGGAGAACTTCAGGGGCTTTGCAGAATAATTAACATTAAATTGGTTTATACTATGTCTGCTTATGTTGATGTCTGAATTAAAAATACTTATATAGGGGAACCTGGGTGGCTCAGTCAGTTAAGTGTCTGCCTTCAGCTCCAGTCATGATCCCAGGAACCTGGGATCAGACCCTACATAGGGCTTACTGTTCAGCAGGGAGTCTGCTTCTTTCTCTCTCTGCCCTTCCCCCAACTTGTGCGAACTCTCTCTCTCAAATAAATAAATAAAATCTTAAAATAATACTTATATAACATAAGATAATATAGGCCTTAGATAACTTAGATAATACAGGGGAACTCTGAATCATTAGGATCATATCACTAAACTCATCTCAGGGATAGAGAGACCTGTGGCTTATGCTTATCACTTGTTTGACATAAAGGGGGTAGGGATAAAAGTTAATATTATGTAAATCATATATATTTTTTTTTCCTTTCTTACCCAGAGAAGCTGTAATGTTTCCTTTTAACTTAACAAAGCATACTTAACTTAGCAAACTAAACAGTACTCCCATTTTGTCCTTTCTGTCAGGAAGCTCAAAAAGAAATGTAAAGCTTAATTAACATCAAATCTGTGCTGACATTTATCATTGCCATTTGAGGTATTCTCTTATTTTTTTTACCTTACTTTATGTGTTCACTTTACTCTTTTATTTTATTTTCCATTGTAAGATGTCTCAGATTTATTGTAGAAACAGTGGAATATAAACAATTATGAATAACTTGATATATATGTATATATATATAGTATTTATAATAATATATAATTAGTATATATTTTTAAATTAATTTAATATGGTTTTAAATATGTCCTGGACAGTTGAACTCTTGTGCTTTCTGGGGATATAGACTTGTCCATTTTAAAAATTGAGGTTAGGGAAGGAATGTTCGTCATTTGTCCATCAAGGAAGCATGATATGGGAGAAAGGAATTAAAAATCAAATTAAAATAATAAGAATTTCATTAGTATATATTTAGGCCATTGAAAAGAGAGAAGATTTTTATTCAGAACGAAAATGTTTTAAAATATTAGTAGGAAATGTAAGTTCTGAGAATTTAACATTTAACTTGTCAATTAGATTAATGGATTTAAAGTGAAGAAAACCTTGGGCATTTCAGTCATTCAGTGCAAACAATTATATTAATTAAGTAAGCTGAATTTGCTTTTTGTTCCTGATTTTATTCATTTTGCTGTTCATTTGTTGAGTACCTGTTATGTTTCAGGCACTCAGTCCTATCTGGGCATTCAGAGATAAAAAAGAACCGCTATTCTCAGAGTTTTCAGGAATCTCCACCCTCTATTAACATCTAATACAATGAGCTGTCTTAAGATGTTAGAGAAACAGCAACAACAACAAAAAAAGGTTCAATACTGAACTGGCTCAAGGTGGTGTGGAGTCTGGGAAGGCTTCCAAATCTGAGTCTAGCTTTAAAGGGCTAAGAATAGTTAACTGTACAAAGATTGAAAGTCTGCCAATGGAAGGAACCAGAATGGATGCACAAAAGACAATTCTGGGAAGAGGGGGATAGGGCAAACATCCTAATCCAGCTTATAGGTAATAATAGTTGAAATATAGGTGTGGGTGGGCAAAGGTTCTGTGTGTGTGTGTGTGTGTGTGTGTGTGAGAGAGAGAGAGAGAGAGAGAGAGAGAGAGAAGGAGATCAACACTAAGTTTGGGTGAAGATCAGATTGGAGAGGTATAAGTGCACCAGTCCTGAAGGTTTTTGTTTATATACTCAGCTAAGGATTTTACATAGTGCCAACCTGAATGAAAAGTGGATACTTTAAAATATTATAAGCAGACAAGATTTGCATTTTTGAAAAGCTAATTCAAAGTCATTTTGGAAGATGGCTTGGAAAGGGGACAAAACTGGCATACTCCACTATAGTAATTTCAGGGGAGCAGTAAGAATGGCGTAAATTAAGGTAATTCACCATGTTGATAAAGAAAATAGAGAATTGAATGAATTTTCATCAGTGAGAATCCATGGGACTCAGTGATTGATTGGTATGGGGTGTAAGGAAACTGAAGAAGAATGGGAGATGCCTTGACTAGGGATAGTATAGCATGGTGGTTTAACATGGGGCCTCTGAAACAGCCTTGCTGTTTTAAAATCTGGTTGTTAGACTCTGACATGGGATTTCAGTTTCTTCACCTGAAAAGGGCAGATGTTAATAATAATATAATTTTACATATTCTTTCAAGAAGTTATTGGAAAATCTGACACTCTTCCCATACTCTCTTTAAAGACCCATGAACATCATTTTAAGAGCTGTTGGAATATAAAGGAGGAACTTCTTGGGTTTGGTGAGAAAGTGGGTCCTTTGATATGGGACTTCACATTCACTTTGTATTGTGTATTTGTAGAGTAATAAATTATTGCATAATGTGTGAAGATGAAAGAGAATAAGAGCATCCTTAAAGAGGATAAAATAATCCAGTAGAGAGATGTTGGTATTCAGAAGGCAGAGAGAAGTTGATAGTCATGTTAAGTCAAACACAACTATTAAAAATGGTAATAAAGAGTGATAGATAATTACTAACGGCAGGTATTAGCCAAGAAGTAGAGCAACTTCAAAGGGACAAGTAAAATGGGGGTGGGTGGGTGGAGTGTTTAAGTCCTTAAAGGAAAAGGACACATGATAGAAATTTTAGGTCAAATGGCTTCACCTAAACAAGCAATTCTGGTCTGTTCTTGATTCCAGAACTGCAAGCTCATAGGTTCCCATGCTCACAGGAAAAAGAAAAGAAAACAAAATGATCCTCTCAGACTTTTCTATTTCTGTCCTAGGCAGTTGGACCTGAATAGAAGGACTTGAATTATAATTTCTGATACATAGTTGGTAATCCAGCTCCTCACCTCTATTCCACATATCCTTAAATGATGAAATATTAAATCTGATGAGGCTGTGCCATCAGGTTGCCTTTCCACTGTTTTCTGCTGCTACCAGACCCAGGCCCACAGGCGCCCTTTCCTGGGTAAAGTATCAGAAGAAGAAAAAGAAATGAACAGAGAGGAGAGGAAAGAAATGATAAATGTAGTTTAGCACTACTATATGGATATGATCAATTATTCAACCTATCATGAAGTCTACTTATTTTACTCAAGGTTTGCAGAAAAAGTTACAAAAAAGTGTAAGGTAAGTTAAGCTGTTCTTCTAAGGACACCTAGGTTTTCACGAAACCTGTCGTGAAAATGGTCCCCTGACTTTCACCAGGCTCTGACCACTCTCAGTTTCCTTTGCTTGATAACCTAGACCCTTTCCTCAAACCATAAATCTGGCCTTCCTCTGGATTCTAACTTTGAGTTTCTTCCCTTCCAGTCTTTCCCAGGTGATGCTACTCAGTCACGGCTTTAGCATGGGGTGTTGCTTTAGGAAGTCATCACAGGGTGCTGTCTCATCTCTTTTCTAAATTCTCAAATGATTCCAGGTTATCTAGTAGGCATCTTAACTTGCATGTCCTGCAAACAACTTGAACTCAACATGTTTCAAACTGTTCTTACCCTCTTCTGTACCTTACTGGGTTCTTGGTTTCAATCAACAGAGATTGATTCAGGCTGACTTAACAAAGTGGAATTGATTACATGGACAATGTAGAACTCATGGAATTGACAGCAAGTTGATTCAAAAAAGGGAAAGAGGTCAATACAGACACAAAAATCACAATGAAGGAAGAATCTCACCAGGGCACTGCAGCCACCGCAACTAACATTGGCAACATTCTTGGCACCATCTTAGCCCTTCTGACATGTCTGAGCATTAGACATCCCAAAAGGAATAAATTCCAAACTGTCTTTGCCTCTTAGCACCATTCTTGGCACCATCTTAGCCCTTCTGACATGTCTGAGCATTAAACATCCCAAAAGGAATAAATTTCAAACTGTCCCTGCCTCTGTATTACTTGTATCAAGGCAGAGTCCTTGACAAGAGCATTCAGTAGACAGAGACCAGATGATATGAACATCCTCTAGCTACAAGGGTGTAAAAGCACAACTTTTTGACTTTATCAGGTTTTATAGTGGACTCACACTATCAAGGGTTTCTTAAGTATAGAAAAAGTGTTCAGATCTGGGTAGTATTTTTTTTTAAAGATTTTATTTATTTATTTGACAGACAGAGATCACAAGCAGGCAGACAGGCAGGCAGAGAGAGGGAGAGGAGGAAACAGGCTCCCTGCTGAGCAGAGAGCCCGATGCGGGACTCGATCCCAGGACCCTGAGATCATGACCTGAGCCAAAGGCAGCGGCTTAACCCACTGAGCCACCCAGGCGCCCCATCTGGGTAGTATTTTTAATGAAAAGCAAATTACCACTGTATATTTCAGAGTTAATTCTTCAAGTGGTACTTCTCATCTCAACAAGTGACACCAGCAAACACCCAGTCAACCAAGCTAGAAACCCCCGTATCAACTGCATATTTTTATTTTTATTTATGGTACAAATCTGTTTTTGGTACTTTTTAAGTCCCTGTCTTAATAATTCATCTACCAAATATTCCTTGACTCTTTTGCACACTACCCTTTCCCCTCTTAGATAGATCAACATTATGCCTTTTTTTTTTTATAAGAGTACCTTTAATATTTTCAAGGAATAATGAGGTTAAGTGTGTTATGACATAGACTCTGGTGTAACACCACCTGTGTACAAATCATACTTCTGCCACTCAGTAGCTGAGTGAACTTAGGTATTTCACCTGACTTTTCTCTGTGTCATACATAAATAAAGTTAATAATAATGCTTATCACATGGAGTTGCTGCAAGAATTGACTGAGGTGATATGTTTAAAGCATTTTGAATGTTCATAAACAATAAGCTTTCAATAAAGGTAAGGTAATGCTCAAAGTGAGAAGTAGTGTTGGTAGTTGAGCCAGTAAAGATGCTAATACTGTGGTAGTAAGAGTAGAAACTTCCTCTCAGCAGTACTCTCTAAAACATGCAGTCTCTATTGCTGCCAGAATTATCTTTCCAAAACATAAATTTGGTTTTGTTACTCCACTGCTTAGAATAATCTGATGGCTCCGACTTCCTGAGATAAACCCAAAATCTCTAGTGAGACATATGAACGTCTGCAAAATGGGACCCTAGATCATCTTTTTGCCACCATCTTCTACCACTCATCACCACCCATGTTGGAGCAGACCAACATGGACCAGCTCACTCCCTAGCATTTCACTGATGTTAATTCTCTGAGCTTTCATATATGCCATGTTTGCTTTCTGTAACACTTGCCTTGGTACCCTTAATACTCCCAGATTTCCTGTAAGACCCAAATACATAGCATTTTACTTTGCATTTGCACCCCTCCTTGTGTCCCCTTCATATTTGACACATGCATCTCGTGTGATGGCACTGTATAGGATTTATTGCCTAGATCACCAACTTCTGCACTCACTGGGGTGCCCTTTCAGTGAATGCCCCTGCTCTTTTCATTGTCATCCCTTTTATGTGGGACTGGCACATAGTAGGTACTCAGGGAATGGTTATTCAACTGTTGCATTAATGAACACATTTGTAAGGACTCTTGAAATTATCAGAACAGACCAGGGAGAGGTGAACCAACTTGTTCTGGATGAACGCCCATGTCTCACTGGCTCTATTTGGTGTGGATGTGAACAAGCAGAGTATTTGAGAGACGACCCCTGCAGCTTTGCTTTAATCATTTCCAGTTTGTGCTTGGCACCAGGCACCTTGCTAGAAGCTTTAACGGAATACCGGGAACACATGGTTCTTTTTTTCTGAAGGAATTTTAATTCCAATAGAAACTCTAGATTAGTAGACATCATACTTAGGGGACTCTGGAGCCAAGTTTGCAATCATTTATGAAGAAGAGCCCAAAGACTGTGCATTTCCTAGTACAACATTCTAAATCAGAAATGACTACCTTTACAAAGACAGGTGCTGTTTGAAGAGCTCCATGTATCTTGAGAGAACCAGGACCAACATATTTTCTCTAAATCCAAGAAGTTATAGAAAGTTTGGATCCCCTCTCCTCAAAATAAAACAAAATAAAATCATAAACTCCTAATCAGGCTAAGTGCCACTTTCTTTATTGTATTTGAAAACAAAGAGTACTACTGGATGAGACCAGAAATAATTATTCAGAAATAATTTTCACAAAATTTAATTGTTGAAAAACAGTAATTTTATAGAAATGGATGAATGCTCTTTTCATTTGTAAAATATGCCATACTACCCAGAAAGCATTCCCATGGCATATTAAGTTCCGGGGATTAGGACTGGGAAAATGCTGGTGTAAAATGCTTCCATCCCAGTCTAATTCAAAGGTAAAGGTTTTAGTGGGTACTTGGAAGTTGTAAGTCAGTATCTAATAAATCAATGCTAAAGTATAGCACGCTGATTTCCCTATAGTCAGGGCATAGCAGAAAGTCCTCCATTGCCACATGGCAACTGCTTTTGCTTTAGAATATCATGCTTGCACCCCTTTAACCTCCTGCACTATGGGTACCCCTACTTATGAGTTACCTGATGGGAGTTTACTTACGTTACTTATGTGGAAAAGCCTTTGATCTCAGCATCCCCTGTACTTAGAGTTGAATAAAAATAAGAAAGGTAGGGATTCTTCATTTCAAACATTTAAAGTATTTTGGTTTCTGAAAGGACTGGGTTTAGGAGTACCCATGGTTCTTCTTGCCCCAGAACCTATGTCCACCAATAGAAGAGGCAAAATTCCACCAAAACTTGTGCCCCTTTGGTAGGGCCAGAGAAAAGACTTCCTTCCTTTTCTCCTACTTTGCTCTGTTGGGGAAGAAAGGGTTGGGGTAAGCTGATCCAGCTGACTCACAGCTCACTGATTACCATTTCCAAAGCAGAATTCTCTCCCAAACTCATTTTTGTCTCTTCTTTGCCCAGTTATACAGGACACTTGCACTCCCTGGGATGCTGCAGTATACAGACAGGTGGAGCTCTGCTCTCTCTATTCAGCTTTCCCACCTACAACTAGATAAGTAGATGGGATTGGTTTTAGGCAAAGAGCTGCCCTACCCAAAGAAAATGAAAACACTAATTCAAAAAGAGAGACACACCCATATGTTTATTGCATCATTATTTACAATAGCCAACATATGGAAGCAGCCCAAGCATCCATCAATAGATGAATGGACAAAGAAGATATGGTATACACGGTGGAATGTTACTCAACCATGAAAAAATAATGAGGTCTTGCCATCTGTGATAACATGGATAAACCTAGAGAGTATTATGCTAAGTGAAAGAAGTCCGATAGAGAAAGACAAATGCCATATGATTTCACTTACATGTAGAATCTAAAAAAAAAAAAATGAACAAACAAACAAAAGCAGACTCTTAAATACAGAGAACAGACTGCTGGTTGCCAAAGAGGGGGAGAATGGGGGGGGGGTGGATGAAATGGATAAAGAGGATTAAGAGGTATAAACTACCAGTTATAAAATAAATAAATCGTGGACCTAAAAAGTACAGGACGGGGAATATAGTCAATAATACTGCAGTAGCATTGCATGCTGACTACAGTTATTCGGGGGAGCCCTGAGTAATGCACAGAATTGTTGAATCACTATGTCATGCACCTGAAACTAGTATTGCTTTGTATATCCACAACACTTCAATAAAAAAGGAGGGACAGGAAGTTCTCCTTCCTGTGGGCCCTACAACACCCCCAGTCCTTCTGTCCTGCTGGTAAAACTGATAATAGACCTTTGATGCCATCTGAAGCTTTGCCCCATCCCTTAGTTGTAGTACCTGGAAGGAAGGGCCACAGAAGGATTTGCGCCCTAAAATCTCTGTGCTGCATTTTTTGAACATAGTTATTTGTAATCCCAACACATGAATTTGATGAAGAGTTAGTGACACATAGCTTTCTGGCAAAATATTCAGTTATAAACAGTTGACCTTCAGTCAGGTTAACACACATTATTAATGTACTGTGTCACTGTGAACGTATGCTACACATCATCGGGTCAGATTTTGCATTCAGAGACAAAATTCCTAAAACTGTATGGCCGTGACTTGTGTTTTCAGCTCATCTTTTTTGTTTTAATTTTTGTTGATTTGGGTTATTATTGTACTCTGCCTCAGCACTCCAGATTCTTTTGCTGAGACTGTTTATACATTGTGACAGCCTTATGATGGTATCTGATCTGTTATTCTCCCAGTTCCTCTAAAAAAGTCTCATGTCTGTGCTCAGTGGTATAGAAATAGAATTTTCAGCAAACATGGGAAACAAAACAAAACAAAAACCTCTGAATCCCTCCATGTTGGAAGCCTTTCCATGCTTAAACATCAGATTCCCTTTCTGTGGCCTTTACTCTCCCTCCCTCCCCAGTATGTGTGCCTGTATGTGGATGTGTACACATATGCAGGTGTGTAAGTCTGCAGATAGGTAGGCATATGTACAAACATATATGTACACAGTTTTTGCAAGAGACATCAAACCTTTTGTTGTTCACTTTAATGCTTTTTTCTCACTTTTCTTTCTCTAGAGAGGAAGTTGTCTTTCATCAGAGCATCGAACTGAAATAAACTCTGCATTTATAATGCACGTAGAGTTTTTCCAGTGCTTGTCTAATGAGAAATGATACCCAAAATTAGAGCTTGCTGCCTTCCAATTATCCCATTGCATATGATTTTGTTATACCACAAATAGTTATTTTCTTCCTTCCCCAATAGCTACATAAATGGGCCATGGTAATCCACTCCAAAACAAATGGCCAAGCATTGCTATTTTTGCTGTATATAGTGGAAAAAAAAAACATTATTAAAAAAAAATCAAAAACAAAAAACAAGAAGAGTCTCTTGTTAGTGTCTCTTGGTCAAAATCACCAAAATAGGCTCCAGCTCTCTGGCATGGAAGAGGGTTGGAAGTTAGTTTTCCAAGAACATGGCTTTTCTGAAATCTGGGAGATAGCCTAGGATAAGATAACAAGTGGCTGCAGGGCTTGGTAGCATCCATTATTTTTACTTGATTTTGGGGGGACTGGTGTTTTCTAATGTTGAACCCACCTTGTGCCCAGGCAAAGAATAGGTCAAGGCACTTAAAAGCAGACAGTTTCACTGGACTTGACTCATCCTAATCAAAAATAATGGTTACACCTGCCTGTTAATCTCTCTGTCACCCTAGAAATTGAGAGATTAGGGAAAGTTGAAGTCAAATCTAAAGTGTTCTGCTTTAGATGGTTAAGAGGATGACAGAAATAAATAAATCCCAGGATTTTGGGAAGCCCAGATGATTCCAAATTTACAATGACAGAAAGAAAGAAATGCCAGCAGGAGCCTTTGGTAACCAGGACTTGATCACTGAGCTCTGCAGCAGCTTTCCCCTCCCTGGGACCTCCTAGGAGGACCCAAAGTTTTACTTAATCCCATCTCATTCTGATGTTCTGCCTGTGAGGATCAACAATCATAGAGCATGATCAAGCAAAATGAAAAACAGAGCAGCCAAAGTTAAAAGAACCAGTCAGTGGCCGGCAGACCCATGGGTAATCTAGTTGGTCTACTTCTGACAACGCAGGTCTCCTCTGTGGAAATCCCATCACATCTCAGGTTATGTGGGCAGCCTCCTGTCTTTAGCTTGGGTCCTGTATCACGGCTTCTGGAGGAACCTGCAGGCCTCCTGAAATTCATGATGGCAGCAGCAGACAGAGACACCACCTCATCGCCTTCATGGCTACTGCATTGGATAGGTCATCTTTCCCCCAATGATGGAATGTTCTGGTCTTCAGGTCATGGCATCCCAGCTATACTTCATATTCTTTTTTCCTTATAATATGAAAACAGTTCCACAGAAATTGCCTAATTTGGCTCTCATAAGAACTCTCTCAGGCAAAGCAGTCATAATAATTTCTTTTTTATGCATGGAGCCCATAAGTCCTGAGACATCAGCCCTTTGGCCCCGATGTGTGCTGGGTCGAGGAGTCCTGTGGTTTCTCCCTGGCTCCAGTGCCCAGTGCACTGCTACGTCAGGTTCCCACTGCAGGTCCCTGTGACCTCATGCAGGAGGGTCTGAGTGCTTCGATGATGACACCTGGAATGCACTTGAGGTCATAATTTCAGAGAGGGGTGAGTGGTGGTAGCAGATGTGTGCACATAACTGCTCTCTTGACCACATGCTAGGAGAACATTGTGTGTCTCTGAATATTAGCATCCACATAGGCACAATCTCATCCTCCACTGGGTGTGTGATAGAATCTGAGCCAGTGGGTCTGTAGCCTTGCTAATCTCACCATGCAATTCCACAGGGAAATTTGCTACTCTTAGGACCTGTTCAGAGACTTGCCTGTCTTTCCTTCATCCTCACGGGGAAGGAAGTTGCTTGGATGGTGGATTTTTTTTTTTTTTTTAAGGCTTGGGTGTCTTGAAAAAACAAGATGATAATTCTAGAAGTACATTCAGCAACACCATATCTAGCTTCTCTGCACCCAGCCTTTCCCCCCCTTTATATTTTTCTTCGCTGTTCTGTTTTAGTTAGCGCCAATATAGTGCTCCCCTCCCACATATCCCTTTAGGGTGAAATGCCTGCTCAGTGTGCTTCGGAAAGGCAGTATATTTTAGGCAGCCTGATAAAAGACTCTAATAGCCCCAGATTAATGCATTCATTCCTAGCCAATTGAAGGATTCATTGCAGTGCTTAGGCTGAGGCTCCTCTCTGACAAATTTGCCCTGGGTAATGAGCCATTCAGCAGCTGCTACCCTGCACTGTTGGTAACCTGCAGAAGGGGGCAGTGAGATGAAACGGGCATAGGAAGAGTACAAAAGTGGGGAAGTTTCTGGCACCTCCAGTTGGGCCAGGCGAGAGAGCAAGACGGTGCTTGTGGACACAGCATCTGCCTCTGAGCTGGAACTGAGGAGTGTCTGGTGTGGGAATGGGAATGCATTTAGTACCACCACGCCTCTCAAGGCTGAAAAGTGAGGTTCACAGCAGACCAGTATGACTGCTGTGAAAGCGAACCCCAGTTGGGCAACTAGAAGGGGAGAGATATGGGGAGAAGCTTTCAAACAATTGTAACTGTCACAGAGTCAGAAAGTTAGGAGACATTCCTTGCAAGGGTTGGCTAGCCCAGTGATTGTGTGTGGTGGGGGTGGTGTGTTATGGTGAATTTACCCTCCAGGCAATGTCTGGAGACATTCTTGGTTGTTTCAACTCTCTTCAAGGGTTAGGGGACTGAGAGACTACTGGCATCTTGTGGGTGGACCAGAGATGCTGCTAAACAGCCCAGGACAGTGCACAGGACCGCTGCCACATAACAAAGAAACATCCAGCCCCAAATGTTAGTAGTGCCAAGGCCGAGAAACTCTGGCTAGCCCCAGACCATTCTATCATGATTGAAAAACCCGATGCATAACAAACGTAATTGGTACAGGGTTACAGGGTGGGAGGACTGAAGAGCTGAGAGGAGCAGGAGCTTATGTCTCTTCTCTCTCAATGACATGCCCTTAACTCTAGGAGGCTGGCTTTCCAATTTTGCACTGATAAGTACTTTTGGAAATAAAGTTGTTCCTTCTCCTCCCAGACTCCAGAGCACCTTCCCAGCCCACATATCCAGTAAAGAAAATTCCATTGCCTACTTTTATGAACTCATGCCAGTCCCTAACCACTTTGGTCTAGGCAGATCTCTTTTGGGGGCTAGCTTATTATCTTTGTTATGCATTTTAGAAGTAGATGGTGCTGCTGATAAAAATAGGAATCGCCAGAGGAGTTAGCACCAGACATTATGAGATGCTGTATGTGCAGTGTTGTTGCAAACAGCTCCCCATGAGGGTGGAAAGGAGACCTCTTCCCATACACATAACCATACCTCACAATTATTAAATATTGATTCATCTCAGCAGGGGCCTGTGCCTGATTTCAAGTGAAGGCAAGTACATTAACTTGTGCTAATCTCATCTAGACCTATAGTATTGCACCCTTGGCTGTCTCCGCTGACCCACGTTCTCTGATAGACAGCATAGATAGGATCCGATTCTTCGCCCACCATTCTGACTCTAGAAATAAGCATATATGAGTTTATGTCTAGAGTTATAGGTTGTGTGGGATGTGAACACTAGAGCTTAATAAAAGAGAAAAGAAGTCTACATGATGATGAATAGCAATTACAGGGAATTAGATTAGTATCAGTGTCTGGAGTAATTGTAAACATTTTCTGGTGTCGATGTTTGATGGTGCTGGGGAAGTGGGGGGTGGGGGGGGCCCGGGGGATGATAGAAAGGAAGGGAGGCCAAAGATAAGAACAAATATGCAAGTCCATAGTGTGTGCTTAATGGAACTGAGATTTATTTTTCTGTGTGTCTTTTTAAGCCTCCAGATAGATCACAAAAAATACAGCCAGCCAGAAAAGAAATAGCCCAAATGTAATTTAAAGGACAGCTTTTTAACCAATACTTCAACTTGGAGATACCTGTCCTATGTTCCTTGAAGATGCCCAGCTCGGGGGAGAAGTATTAAACTTACTGATTTATCTTCAGTAGTACAGACCTATTTTTAATTTATTGCCTGGTGACAGATTTTTTGTTTAGCTTTTCTGTGTTACTCAACACAACCTTCTCAGTAAAAGAAGAACAGCCCATAGGCCATTGTTTTTTTTTTTTTTTTTTTTTTTTTGATGTCCTATATCCTGAAAGAAGGCACTGAACTCGGACATCTCAAAAGCATGTTGACATTTTCTCTGGCTTCATGACAAACAGCAAATTTCATAGTAGGAAATACAGTTGTTCTGCACCCCTGATTCATGATAGATGTGTGCGTGTGTGTTTGTTTGTGTGTGTGTGTGTGTGTGTGTATGCGTGTGCCTGGGCATGTAGACCACCACCAGTGTAGCTTTTGGGGTGTGTGGTATGGCAGTAACAGTTTAAACAGTAACAGTTTCAAGTTTAACAGTTTAAACAATTTAATTCTAGTGTCAATAGTTAAGCCACAGAACCTGTTACCAAAAAACATCTATTTTTGTACCAAGGAGCCAGGGGTAAGAGAATATGCGTGATGTAGTTGGAACATACAAATGACCACTCAGTTGTCATGCCCCTACTATTTGCAAGGAACATTGCACCATGCTGGGGGATATAAAAGGTGAAGCACAGAAAAGAAATAAAAAACAGTATAGCTCCTTCCTTCTGAGTCTCATATTCTAGTGTGGGTGCTGGATGCTTATACCAACATTTGTTAAGACAGCATATGATATGCTGTATGAAAGGGTTTGAACAAAGGGGCTTAGGAAGACAAATAAAGAAACAATCAATTCTGACCAGGGTAATTCAAGGATTCATCAGAAATTTACTGAGCCCCTACTGTGTGCTGGACACTATTCTAGGTGACAGGGACAGAATAGGGAAATATGGATAAGGTTCTGTTCTCGTGGGCTTCACATTCTAATGAGAAAACATAAATGAAAAATACCAAACAAATGACAATTCTGGGGAACAGATGTGTACCCCAAGATAATGCAATCAGGGTAATTGTGTGGGGTAGGAAGCTATCCTGAGTGGCATGGGCAAGAAGGATGCAGAGGTGACTATTAAAGTAAGAACCAAATGACAAACAACTAGCCATTTGTAAATCTGGGAAAAGAGCATTTCCGGTGAAGGAACAGAAATCGCAAAGGCAGGAGTAAAAAGTCAGCTTAGCACCTTCAGGGAATAGAGGCAGATCAGGGGATCGGAGCGGAGTTCATTCTGGGCAAAGCAGTCCTTGGAAATTCAGAACTCCCCCGGGATCCACTGTGAGAGAGACGCAGGTATGAATTTGAAATTTCACTGCCGTCAGGTGCCTTTAGAGGTTTTTAAGCAGGGGATGTGATCTAAATTATGTTGCTGTTTTTAATTACTGCAGTTGTGATGCAGGTAACGGAATGTCCATGTCAGTGTAGAAGCTTAAGGACCAGAAAGATGATGGACTTAGGTAGTAAGAAGGAAGAAAATGGGAGCAAGGCAGACTGAGGGTTATTTTTGAGATAAATCCAACAGGACTTCATAACAGGTGTGGAACTGAGATACACACCACAGATTCCTGTGCCTTTGTCCCAACAACAGACAGGTGATGATGTTGTTAACTAGGATGCCTTAAGGAGGATGGGGAGGGAGGAAACCAGAACTCTGTTGGAGACATAGTGAGGTTTTCTAGTGAACAATGAAATGAAGATGACAAGTAGGCCAATCACTATCCTTTATTGAGCACACACTGTATGCACAGTATTGTCCTTAGCTTTTTATGCATATGAACTCATTGAATCCCCAGGATGGCCCTATGAGAAGGGTAATTATTAGATCATCTTTTTGTACAGAGGGAGAAGTGAAGCTCCTTGATGTGCACAGAGAAATTAATGTTGTCCTGAGTGTATAGTGTCATGAAGATCATGCGTTGCATTTCCCATAGTAAGCGGTCAGGTGCTGTCTACCCCTTGGTACCAGGAGAGCAGAAGTCCCTGCCTGAGTGAGGCAGGGGAGCAGATGGCCCCGTGTCAAGATTCATTGACATCCTGATGGGCCCACTTCTGCCTTCTGTGAGCTGATGAGGGAGAAAGAGAGTTATTGTCAAATTCCCAACTTGCCCTTTTCGATATAAAGTTCACTTGTAATATATATATATATATATATATATATATATATATATATATATATATAATTTTTTTTTTTTTTTTACTTCAGTTGCTAATGCATTTTGTTCTCTGGAGTGCGAGAGACCCAGCTTCCTGTGTAGCCTTTAATTAGTTTCTGGATGATGACATCTCTGCCGAGAAGCAACTGGTTGCATCCCTCCAGTCTCGGGGGGAGATAAAAGAATCTAATAAAGACATTTGGTATTTCTAGGTGATGTGTTTGACAAGCTTTGTATTAACAAGAAGTCATGTTGGAACTTTTTTCTTTCCCCAACTGCTTCCCTCACTTACTCCAGCACTGTGACATTTCACAGGGGGATTAACAGAGCCATCACAATCACGGAGAACTTGTAGCTTAAAACAGACCAGTCTGCATCTCTGCCCCTTGTGCTGGAGGGGAAGAGGCTTCACCTTGATCTGTTCACAGACCTTAACCTTTATGAGGGATTTAGTGGCAATAAGGTCTCAGAACAGGAAATCAGTTTAAAACCAACTGATAAGTTACTTTGGATAGCAGTGGGGCCACATTCTGGGCTTCAGGATTCAAGGCCAGATAATGAGATGTCTTTTGCACATGCCTAAATTGTTCCCAAAGACCATGGTCACAGGGGGTGTAGATATAACTCAGATTTTCATTTTGGCACAAGTTATAGTGGTGCTCAGATGGAGAAAAGCAGAGACTCCCCCAGGGTTGTCTCCCTTCCTCTGCACATAAGCTTGCATGTACTTGAGGGAAAAGAGAAGAGCCTGTGGAGAAGTTATACCATACCACAAACAAGGACGGGGTGGGGAGAACTCCCCACAACCTCCCAGCTGCAGCCAGCTGGTTTGATAGCCCATGTGTCAGTGCGTAACTACCATTGCTTTTAGGCAATTAGGAATGAAAGCCAGAGAGACCACCAAGGCAGCTGAGGAGGTAAGCCAACTTGACCCGGTCAACATCCAGTGCATGGGCAATCCCGGGAAGTAGGCTTTTGCAGGGCTGAGTGTGGGACCTCCGGAAGCCAGGGGCTTCATCTCTGCCCCCTTGTCTCTATCTGATTTGGAAGGGGCAGCCACGAGAGGGGAATAGTGGGTACCTGCCCACCCAGGCAGCTCTTAAGGGCAAGAGGAGACTCTGAACCAAGAGAATCATTGCCAAGAGGCCAAGAGATTATGCTGACATACACAGACACACTTACATATGTGGTTCCTTGTATTGTCACAAGTTGGAGATGTGTGTTGGGTGACAACACTGAGGGTTATAGAAAGACCATTCCTCTCTCCACAAGGTGGGTTTCTGAGCAGAAGCAAGAATATCCAAGAGGCAGAGTAAGCTAATCTTTTCCTAAATTTGAAGAGAAAGAGGACCCCCTAAAGAGTTTCTCTAGCTAAAGTATGGGGTCGCCAGCCTTGTCCTGAGCCAGATGGGGTCTGTGTCTCATTTCTCTGAAGATATTTTGGAGCTTATGCAAGGAAATCTTTCTGGTGGAGAGGACAGCTGATAAGTTAGGTGATTGGAGCAAAGTGACTGACGTGGTTTTATAGCTTACCTTAACTGGCCACTTGAGCTTCACAGACAAGAGCAGCCTTCTGCATTTAGGAAGACAAGAGACATAGCCAGATGCCAGAGGCAAGGGGAACAAAGGAAACTGCCAGAAAAAGGCTTTGTGGCAGGCTTTGGTTGCTGGTGAAAACAAAAGTAGACAGTTCCTGGTGGGCAGGAATTAGAAACAGGAGGCATCAGAAACTTCCTGCCAGCCTCCACCTTGGAGATGCTCGTGAAGAAAACATGCATGTCTGAAGATGTCACAGGTGCGCTCTGAAGAAATCCTGGTCAGCGATTCCAGGGTGGATTTTTACAGAGACAATTATGCTGTTTACTACTAATTGATTGAACTCAGCATTATCTCAATCACAATAGCATTAATTTGTGGAGTGATTAGCAGGTCACTAAGTGATTTCAATTATACCTACATATTTCATGTGATCCCCAAAATCCTGTAGAAAGGGGTGGGGTCCAGGATCTGCCACTCTCTGCACATAGTGCCACTCTCTAGGTGGCACTAGACTTTGAGCACACTGTTAACTATTTAAAGCCCCAGTGTTTTGCATTAAATGGGAAAATGCATGACAAATACCTAGTATTTATTGGGTACTCAAGAAATATTAGTTCTCTTCAACGAGGAATAGTAATAAAAAGTAATATTATCTTGAATTTCTCTTTTTTTTTATTCATGACATTATGTAAGTGAGTCGGATTATTAACTGAGTCCCTTTTGGTTAGCATTACTTTAGTTTTTGAGGACCTCTAGTTTGTGTAAAGTGTAGTTGATTTTTTTTTTTTTTTTTTTTTTTTTAGGGACACCTTATTAGTGAATTGCAGTTGTCTGACTTCCTTGAGTTACTTGTGTAACTTTTCTGAGTTTTGTTGTCTTAATTGTGCAACGGGGATAATGCATATGAATTTCCATGAGGATTTAAAAAGAATCAGTGAATGTCAACCTCCAGCAAAGTGCTTAACACAGAAGGCGTTCAGTGGCCCTTCCCTTCCCATTCCCTCTCTCCTCCCTTCATGACCTGGTCCCTAAAATTCTGGTCCTGTTCAGCGAATGGGGCATGAATGCAGTCATACATATTTAACCCAAAGCAAGGGCTGTTCTACTAGAAACTGTTTAACAACAAGGCCTGCCTGGATGGCAGATCCTCATTATGATTAGCAATAACACCCTTATGTGCCCACCTTAAACAATTGATGAAGAGATGCTTCTTACAATTTCTTGGATGTTGCCAAATATAATGGAGCACTTACAGTTACAGGTAAATTGCTGTGAAATTCAATTTACGTTAATATGCCCAGAAGCAGGAAAGCATAGAGTGAGGAATGCATGGTGTTTATTTTATTCTCCTATGTCTCTATCAGGAATGACTAAACTGGGTCAGGGAGCAGAGCTCATAAAAACTTCCTTCCACATTTCAGCTGATCCTTAAAGGAACGAATTCCAAACTTCAGAACCAGTGGTTTATAACTAATCCTGAATAAATCACTAGCTTTTCTCTCAGGGCTTCATGATTTTCCAGCCAACATGAAGGGCTTTTAATATGGAGAGAGAGAAAGAATGAGATGTAAGAAGTGACAAAAGGGTTCTGGTGAAATAAATAATAGCTGGCCTGAGCTTTGTCATTAAGAGCATTTTCAAACTCTGATTTGGGATTCTGAATGTCTGCAATCTGACCTTTTCTTTCTGGAAATTGGAGGCAGCAAGCACACTGCCAGCAAGGAAACAGGGTCCTGTTGCCGATCCCTACCCCAGGTAGCAGTCTGCACCCTCACCTGAAGATACGTTTGTCTCCAAACCCCTAGCTCATCTGAAGTAATGATTAACACCCACTTTGGTGAGGGATGGAGTCCCATCTCAACCCCACAGCTCCTAAGGTCTGTGTTTGTCTTCATAGTGGCCTTTAGAGGTACACATTTTTAATAAATCACATTTGAATAGTACTTTACTTTTAAAACGTGATTTCTCATAGTTTTGTCTGATGCATAGAACATCTATTCTGAAGAGGCAAGGTAGTAACATAATTAAATTAATCAGTGAGTTAGATGATTTATGTGAGTTTATGCAGCTAGTAATTGTTGGGTCTGGTCTCACCAGATCTTCTGATGCAAAGGTAAGGGTTCTTTTTATCAAGGGACAAAAAGTCCCACAGAACCTACAATATTGGAATGTGTATTCCATTATACAGATATTTTTATTGAAAAGAAGGAAGAAGGCAAGATGGGAATGAGAAAAGAAAGGAGCGAGGGAGGAAGGAGAAAAAGAAGGACAGAAGATAGAAGGACAGACTGACTAGTCTTTTCAGTCCAAATAAGCCAAATAAGGTCTCAGGGGTCCCACCAGTATATCGGATTGATTTTTTCTCCGCCATGGTGGAGAGACAGCTAGGAACACCTTGTTGTGGGAAGCAGCAGCTGGTGTTGCTTCCAGTAAAAGCCACCCAAGAAGGCTACAGCTCCCTGCCTCCGCTCATAGTAGTGGAATCTGAATGCGAGGTTGCTGATTAGGAAGTGCTGGAGATGGAGCAGGGGGAGGATGAGATATTTATGCAAATGTGGGATGGTCCAAGAAATATACTACAGAACCCTCCCCTCCCCTCTTCAGACAGAGAGTAAAAGCACATACAAATGAACAGAGAAGACTCTCTTTCCCAAATGGACTGTGGGCATGCCAATATTCACACAGAGAGGTAAAGGGGGATGATGGGTGAGGGACAAATGAGTTCAGCAAGCTCCAAAGGTCGCAGAGTTAGGAATCTGCCTTCCACAGGACTTAACTCTCCATATGAAGACAATATGGCTTGGATCATGTAGGTCTCACTGTTGACACTTACTTGGGTAACTGAGCAAATTTAAAAATGTCACTAAGCCTTAGTTTCTTAATCTGTAAATAGGAATAGTAGTACTGCCTCATAGAATTTGGTCAAGATCAATTCAAGCTTCCTGTAAAAAATCTAACACACAATAGAAAATCATAATGTGTCAGTGGCCCATATGTATGTGTAACATAGCAACATATGTAAAACAACTATTATATAGTAAGTATTTAATAAATATTATCTATTAGTATTATCATAGATGTTGAACATTTAGGGGTCATTTCAAGATCTTGATGAAGGTCATTCCTTTTGATTTATTTGCATTTCCAAACAGTCTTATAAAAATACCCTAACTCATTCATTCAAAAATATTTATTGAACAGCTGTGCCAGACATGATGGTATGTGCAGAGCACTTCAATGAACAAAACAAGCAACAGAACTTTTATTTTACTTGAAAGAAGCTGGCAATCATGCAACTCTCTGTCATTCTAAAGGTTCCATTTTAGAAAAGATGATCAAGGAAGGCTTCATAGAGGAGTTAAGATTTAAAGAATAAGAATCATCCAGATGAAGAACAGGGAGAAAGACAAGCAGAATGAATCTGAATCAAGGAATGAAAGGCTTGTGGTGTTTCAGGAGGAAAGGTAGCCAGTGGAGTGAGAAGAAGAAAGTGACTTGGGTTGGGTACAGACAGAAGAGTCAAGGTCTGGTCCATGAAGGGCTTTTGAGCTCAAGGAAGGAGTTTTCATGCTTCATGATCAACTCTTCTCTGTTCAGTCTAGATGAAAGAAAGAAGGTCCTAGATCAAGCATATTTTACCATAACCTGACTCCATTGTTCAAAAACTCAGTTTTGCACTAGACTTCCTGCTGGTCCACAGTGGCCAGTGTGAAAAGATGGATCAGTCGCAAAGCAATATCTACTTGACTGCATCTTTGAGAGCTTTTTGATGTAGATTGAACATGCACCAGGCCATTGACATGCACCTGAGAGTCTCTGTGTGGGGTCCAGAAACCAGGAAACTCTAAGGTGTTCCAGATTGGTCCATTTTATACTATAAGGACAGAGGTCCCAAGGCCTTAACAGTGAAGGAGCTCTGAAGGAGTTGTGAAAACCATCCTGAGTTGCCATGGGCATCCCAGATCTTTGCTACAGAGAGGAGGCAAGAGGGGAGTGCCACCGGCAGTAAAGGAGGCCATCTGGGATGCATAGATCTGCGTGTGTCATGCAGAATAACCTGGTCCATGAAGCTTATGTATATTCCCAGCCCCACAGGACTGTGCAATGCTTAATAAAGCATCTTAATTTGGATTTAATAGGATATCTACTGTAGGCTAAAAACAGCAAATTGCTATTTATTAATGACACAATTATTAAAACTTTAACACCTGGGCAGTGGAAGCTAAACCAAGAGTGAAGAAGTTCCCTACAATAGTTTCAATAATTATCTTATTTAATTATTTATACTTTTGAATTAGAATTCAATAAGAGCCAGAGTAAACCTTAACATAATGTATTTAATGTAGATCTGTATCCAGAGTATTCAGTGTGACTCAGGGAGCTTCTACCTTCCTTTCCAAACATAACCTACTCACTTATTGGTCTTCCTCTTTCCATACTGGTGTGTTCTCTAGATTCAGAGCTCCACATCAGCAGAGATGTCACATACATGTTTGTGGAAGCAACATAATGGCCTTTTTAAAGAAACCACAAACTCCTAGCACATCTCATTGACTTTTGTGGCTTCGGTTCTCATTCCTCTGCTATTTATTGTCAAACCATGTTCTGGAAACTTGTCTCAGACCTTTGATGGTATCACTGTAAGTGCTGAAAGGATAGATCTGCCTGCATGTCCTTGAAAATCTCACCATCAGAATGCCTAAAACAGAATCGAACTCATCAAAATATTGTCCTTCCCCAAGAAGATCTTCGTATATCATCCTGTGTTCTGCTAGCTTAGCCATCCAGCTGCTGTTGAACAAAGTGGCATTCATATTTGACTCCTTGTTTCTACTTTCCTTATCCCAGGAATCATCAAGCACCTGCACATTTTCCTGGATGTTTCTTTTCTTTCCATCCTTATAGAGCCAGTAGTTTAGCCCAACCCTTGAATCTCACTCTAACATAAACTAATTTATTTGACTTTAATTTCTGTCTATCCCATTCCTTCTGACACATCGTTACCAGATCTATTTTGCTTAAAGTACATTAAAAATTTGTGGCATATTTTCTTTAAAAAATTACAATTGCTTGCCATTGGCTACAGGATAGAATGAAAATCTAGGACCTAGTCATTCAGGCTGTTCCATACTTTGGCTTTAGCTTACCTCGTTGATCTTGTGTCCCATTCTTCCTCGAGTCAATTACAATTTATCAAGCATCGATTCTGTATTAACTACATACATATATGTGTTTCCAAGCACATACAATATTAAAACTAACTTATTGGGCACTTCATATTGCTAGGAGTGCCTTTACGTCTGTTTTATAAACTCACTCCTTAAATCCTCAGAAGAAACGTATGAGGTACATGGAATTATTGCTTCATGGCATGGATGAGAAAGTCAGGCACAGAGAAGTGAAGTGATCTGGCTAAGGCTACCCAGTTGGAACATAGTTTAGCCAGGATCTCAACCACTACTCTCTTTTGTCTTTTGTAGTAAATCAACTTTCCATCTTCATACATTTGCTGATTTCTGCCTTCCATGTTGTGCCCATGTATTCCTGTCCTACGTGAAGCAACTTCATTTTTTCAGCCATTGTAACTGGTTTTTTCCTTTCATTGCCTTCCAGAATAGACTCAAGAGATAAGGCAAAGTCACTGTGACATTCCTACTTGCTGTGATCTTCCCTCTTCCTAACTTGCAGAGCTTAATGTTTCTACCACTCATTTGGCATTTAACCACATGCAATTTTGGGACAAATTTGCTTTATTTTTCAACCCTTTGGAATGTTTATACACACTTTTTTTCATAGAGGGCCAACCAAATTTGTATATCTCTGCTTGTCATTCATGTATGTATAACACAGTTGTCTATACAGGAGGTGTTCACTAAATGTTTGTTGAATGGCTTTTGGCCCAGGCTCCTTTAGCAGCCATTTGTCCATCACCAATTATGCCTGGCCACAAAAACTCTTCATGATAGGATTCTTCTTGTATTGTCTCCTTTGCCTACAATTTCTTCCTTCTTCAGGTTCACTTTTATTTTTCTTCTGCTTTTCCTTTTTTTATTTCTTTATTTAATTTTTTAACTGATTAGGCATCTCTTGGAACTTTTTTTTTTGTTTTTTTTTGTATTATGTCATGTTAGTCACCATATAGTACATCATTAGGTTTTGATGCAGTGTTCCATGATTCATTGTCTGTGTATAACACCCAGTGCTCCATGCAATCCATGCCTTCCTTAATACCCATCACCAGGCTAACTCAACCCCCCTCCCATCTTCCCTCTAAAACCCTCAGTTTGTTTCTCAGTGTCCATAGTCTCTCATGGTTCGTTTCTCTCCCTGATTTCTCCCCTTAATTTTTCCCTTCCTTCTCCTACTGTCCTCCATGCCATTCCTTATGTTCCATCAATAAGTGAAATCATATAACTTTCTTTCTCTGCTTGACTTATTTCACAGCCTAAACTACTCCTGTTTCATCTATTTGATGCAAAAGTTAGATATTCATCCTTTCTGATGGCTGAGAAATATTCCATTGTGTATATAGACCACATCTTCTTTATCAATTTAAAAGGCATCTCAGCTCTTCCCACAGTTTGGCCATTGTGGATATTGCTGCTATGAACATTGGGGTACATGTGATCCTTCTTTTCACTACATCTATATTTATTTTCTTTTTTTTTAAATACAAATTTATTGAAATATAGTTCTCAATTCACTAAAGTGTATAATTCAGTGACTTTAGTACATTTGTTATGCAACCATCAACAAAATCTAATTTTAGAGTATTTTTGTCATCACCTATATTTATTTTCTTGAGCTTAGTTTGGGTGTCATACATCCAAAAATCTTCCATGACATTGGCCTCTAGGCTGGCTTAGGTATCTATCCCCTGTATTCCCTCAACATCAAATCTATTCCTCTATGTCACAATGCCTTAAGGGGATATTAAGAGGATATACTTTTTATTTATTTATTTTCAGCATAACAGTATTCATTATTTTTTCACCAAACCCACTGCTCCATGCAATCCGTGCCCTCTATAATACCCACCACCTCTTACCCCAACCTCCCACCCCCCACCACTTCAAACCCCTCAGATTATTTTTCAGAGTCCATAGTCCCTGATGATACTTTTTTAAAAGATTTTTTTTTAATTTACTTTTGTGTGAGAGAGAGAGAGCATAAGCATGAGCAGAGTGAGAGGCAGAGAGAGAAACAGTGTCCTTGCTGAGAAGGAAATCCCCCACCACCACCATGAGTGATGCAAGACTAAATCCCAGGACCCTGAGATAATGACTTGAGCTGAAGGCAGACGCATAAACAACTGAGCCACCCATGTGCCCTAAGGGGATATACTTGTGGGATCTATTTTTACATTTCTACACTGCAAACTCCTTGAGGACAAGGGCTATGTTTTTTTTAGTGTTGAGTTCTTAGCGCTAAGCATGATGCTAGTATATGGAAGTGATCAATGAATATTGATGAAGGAAGGGATGGGAAGGGAAGAGGGAAGGAAGGAAGACAAAGCAGTCCTAATATATTTCAAACAGCCTGCATAAAGAAAAGAGGTAAGATGCAGAATGTATCCATGGAAACAATACAAATATATAAATAGCTCTATCTTAGTTGGCCAGAACTTTCTTATGAACATGAATTAGCTAAGGCCATAGTACATCCTTATCAATTCAATTTAATTTTAAATACTGACAGTATGCTAGCACTTGCCACCTAGAAAATGATACTCTAAATCCCCCAGCATCTTAGGCACTATGCCAATTTTGTTCTGATAACTGGGATTGTAACTCTGGCCAAACCACCTCAGCTCGATGCCATGAATGGTCTGCCTTTCAAACTCTGCTGGAACCATTTGCCACCTTTGAGCTGGACTCCTGTGAAGGATTGGAAGGACGGTGAACATTTCTTCAACTTCTACTTCATAAGTTGGATGCTTTCCAATTGTTAGTGGAGGGAGACAATTCTAGATGATTCTTCCAAGCATGAGGTGTGATTGTCTCATTTAATATACTTACTGTGCTGACAGCTTTGGCCCAAAACACCTTCTATTCTACTTGGGGACTGTCCATTGTTCTCTAGTGTATGATTAGCAGATTAGCTATCATGTAAGAAGCCAGGAAAATGAACTCCAGTAAGCCCTTCCAAAGCAAGAGTAATTCATTACCCCGCCTGATTTCCACTTAAAATGTACTTTAAGCACACTTCCAACTACAAACCCTAAATCACCCTGTGTTCACAAAGTCCATCATTTTTTATTTTATTGCATGGCGTTGGCGTGACATAATCCCTTGCAGAGCATCTCGGAGTGCTTTACAGATCAATAAATTACTTACCTGTGCAGTCGAAGCAACGTCTGCAAGGCCAGCACGGTCATTATGCAAGCAGCCTGTCCTCCAGGAAGCAAGCAAAGCTCTATGGGTGCCAGCGATGGGCGGGAGCAAGGGCCAGGCAAATGTATGGGTTGGGGGAGTGGTGGTGCAAGAAATGATATTTAATGTTCCAGTTAAAATTGCAAATAAAATACATCAAGTTTAAGTGATTTTAAGACTGAGAGCATTTAAAAAAAAAAAAAAAAAGACTGAGAGCATTTAGAAATTTGGATTCTTCAGACAGTCAGCAAATCAAGTGTTCAGTCATTAACTCATCAATTATATTTCTGTCCTGGAAGATTCAAGCTAGTCTTTATAAAATGGTACAGCTGTAAAATTTGCAATGTTATATCTTAGAGGTCCTGGATCATAGAACCAATGGTCATTCCCCAGCCCTCGCCACATTGACTCTCCTACCAATTAGTTGTGAGAGTGCAGGGATATGGGCAAACACACACAGACGCACATACACACATATACACACACTGCCTCAATATCTGAAGCTCAATATGGATTTAATCTAAAAATGATTAATTGGTATTTTCTTGATGCAAGACACCCTATTCATGATAGCAGAAAATAAAAAGAAGAGTAAGGCTCTTGGTCTATAGTTATATTCAGATATCTTATAGCATAGAAGAAAGATGATACTGGGGTAATATAAACAAGTTTATTTTAAATTCCTTGGAAGAGGCTATGGGATCCCCAGGAAAGAGAGGTCACATCTATTTAGAGATATCTGGAAGATGTTATGGAAGGGGTGGTTACTCAGTTGGACCTTGAGCAATTCCAATAGGTATACATAGTTGGAGAGAAAAGTCTTTAAGTGACCAAAATCAGCAGCAAGGGCCTGGTGATTAGGAACCAAAAGTGTAATGCATGCTTCTTAGTGAGGGTTCCCAGTTGGCAGGAGTGTCGGAAAGGGGTGAGAGACAAAATGCAAGAAGGAAGAAAGGAACAAAAACCAGAAGAAGATACTGCCATGATAACCCCCTTTCATGGAGAAGAAACCCCAACACAATTAGAAGTCCAAACAGAAGAAATTCATCACAGAAATTTCCAATCAATTTGACTTCCACATGAGGGTCATCCTCTGGCCTTGGGACAGGGAACAAGGTCAATGTTTCCTGGGATCTCCAGCAGGACCGCTAGCATTGTATACTGGGTAGATGATGTGTCTTTGAATTGCACAATCTGATGGCTCAAAAAGGGACTTATTCAAGGGAAGGACCTCATATAAAGAACCGTAAGTGAGCTGGATGGAGGGACCACTTAATTTGTAAAGAACTAAGGTGCCAAAACTAGTTGAACTGGGGGTTGAACTGGTAAGCATTAGTGATCCAGTCCCAATGTTGTTATACACATGTAGCAGGTCAGAAAGGCGGTTCCCTTGAATACCGTTATAATTACATTCTATAAA
The DNA here is from genome assembly GCF_022355385.1 of Mustela nigripes. Classification (NCBI taxonomy): domain Eukaryota; kingdom Metazoa; phylum Chordata; class Mammalia; order Carnivora; family Mustelidae; genus Mustela; species Mustela nigripes. The sequence continues at coordinate 78,378,859 of NC_081557.1, read as the reverse complement.
TACTTGTTAGGCTTTTGCTGCAGCTATAAATAGGAGTACATCATGACTTAGGCTGTCAAAATGTTCTTGGTTAGTGGATGAGAGATGCTAAGCAAATAACCAAAACATAGTAGGATAAGTGCCAAGAATTAGAGTCTGGGAGCTCAATAAATGACCGCCTTGCTTTATAAACCAATTGGCAGATAAGACAAATGAGCAGTCATACTTGAACTGAATATCACATTCACTGGGGGTAAAGATGGTAACAGAGAATTAGGCTTAGATGTGCAGCAACAACAAGCTTCAACAATAAGCTTCTAATTTGGATCCCCTGAAAGAAACAGGTGCACATGGGCAAGTGCTAGCTGTGTTGTGGTCTCTACAGGTCCCTGGAGGAGGCTGTTCCTGTGAAGCAGGTATGAGAACCACAACAGGATATAGGTTCCTAAGAGAAACCTGTTCCCAAACAGAAGACTGGGTCCTGCTCCCAATTTTACCAATTAGATAAATCCCTCCTCTCCTTGGGGGATTAAGTTAGGGTGCAGAAGGAAAAGAGACCAAGTGTGTTACGACTAACTGATGTGCCCTCTGACTCCACATCAGGTATGTGTCATGTACTCTGGGAACACAGATGAGGAGCAGCAGTAACTTAAATTTGCGGAGGACAAAGAGGAGTAGGGGTAGGGAGAGCTGAAACAACATAGCACCTGATTTGAGCCTGAAAGGATGACTAGAAGTTTTGAGAGCAGGACATAAAGAACGATGTAGATTCTGAATGTGTGACGGCCTGGAAGGGATAACAAGGAAGGGAAGGAAAGGGAGGATGACCGGGAATGTCAGTGGAAACACAGAATGCTCCTTGATTCTGAATGACCCAGTGTGCGGGTCTGAGAAGCTTGAATATTTTCAGGTAGGCGACAGGGAGCAACTGGAGGTGTTTAGGCAGAGACAGGATAAAATCAGAATTGAGTTATATAAAGAGGATTCGGAATGCAGCGTGGAGAATGACTCGTGGATGTCTGTCGGAGGTGGGTGGGGGTGAGAGTGGAGAAGGAAGCGGGTGGAGGCTAGGAGAACAGTTCTTGCAGTATTGCAGTGGAACCCATTCCCATTCAGACTCCCAGACTCGGTGTTTAAATGGGAGGAAATAGAAGTTAAATTCAAGGTAAGATATTTCTTTCACGTTTAAGGTAATTCCCCTAATTTTTCATCATTTACTCCTATAGCCCCGATATTTCAGCCCCTGCGTTTTTCTGCCAACTATCATTATAAGATAACAAAAGAATGTTTTAACAAGATTTTTATTTTCCTTCTTTCTGTTTTGTTTCCACAGTATCTCCCAAAATTGTGGAGATATCTTCAGATATCTCCATTAATGAAGGGAACAATATCAGCCTCACCTGCATAGCAACGGGTAGACCAGAGCCTACAGTTACCTGGAGACACATTTCCCCAAAAGGTAAGAGAGGAAATGGAAGAATTGTTGGCCATGGCTAGGAGGTCTTGGCACTCGTGACTTTGTCCAAAGGATCCTACGTTTTTGATATCTGATAACAATGTACTTATGCCTCTGCAGAAAATGTCGGTGTTCTCTGTAAGACAAGAATATATCTTTTAAGATTTCAGAAATTGTATTTGAGTATCTCTCAAATTCTGGGGAAATGAATCCCACTTGTTTCTGGGTGAAATGGTGGTAAGATGTTCAGGGTGAACTCCACTGGTCCACTTTGCTGATACAACAATCAGCAAAGCTGGCATTGTTCAGGTGGTTGTTGTAAGATACTGAAAACACAAACACACAATGATGAATGAAAGTGTTGAATGGCCATAGTCCTGAAGGGAAAATGTCCAAGTCTGTTTCTTCAGTGTTGACAAATATCTGGTCCCTAGCCCATTAACTGTTTTGTGGTTCTGTTGTTGTTTCACTCTGATTAATCCCAGATAACAAATATAGGACAATGTGTGACTAAATTGAAAATGTTGCTTTGTCTAAATGTCTAGGTGTTTTGTAGACCAGACTTAGTGTTGTTTTGTGTTTTCATGGATTGAACGTTAAAACTTTAAAATTTAAGGAGAGATGTCATTTATCATTAAGCTTTTATGCAAGGTGCATTAAATTATTGCATTTATTTATTTTTTTTTTAATTTTTTATTTATTGCATTTATTTTTAAATATGTACTGAGTGCTTGTAATAGTCCAGGCACTTCTGAGCACTGAGGATGTAGCAATAAAACAAAACATACAAGTTTCTGTTCTCATGAGCTTACATCTTAGGAGATAAGTGACAAAAAAAAAATGAATATACAGTAAAACAGGTATGGAAAAGGATGAGAAGATAGAGCAGTTTACATTGACTAAAGAACCAGAGGTTTGGTTGGGGAAGGCCTTTGAAAAGGTGACATTTGAGCAGATGCTTCATTCCAGTGCTTATTGCTGGTTAATGTAAACTATATTTGTGTGTGTGTGTGTGTGTGTGTGTGTGTGTGTGTGTGTGTGTTTGCATGTATGCATAAATGTCTGTGTTGCTGCAGGTTTAAGGATTCTAAGGGAATCATAGTAGTAGATATCTGCTTAGTGTTGTAGGTTGGGGCCCCAAAAACAGACCCTGAGAATGTGATTGGTGTGTAAGAAGTTTATTTGTGAGCTCTTGGGATCAACTCCTGTGAAAGGGAAGGGAAGGAAGGAGGATTGGGCCAAGGGAGAAGCTGAGTTGCATGAAGACCTGTGCAATTACTCAGCAGACACTGTGGAGAGTTCTAGAGCTAGCTTTGCCTTTTAGCAATGTTGAGGTGAGAGGGTGTTCTTTTACACCAGCAGAGCATTCCGTCATGGAATCTGGACTGTCACCTGAAGGACAGTAGCCTGGGGCCAGGAGTCTTTAAGTGGGACAGTATGCACAAGTGGTGGCACCCAAGTTCTACTCACCAGCAGCACATGATCTCCTGGGACAGGCATCCCACTACCTCCCTTCTGAAAGTGGCAGAGCATCACAGTGTCCACTCCGTTTGCATCTTTTTTGTTTTCTTTTCAGCATAACAGTATTCATTGTTTTTGAACCACACCCAGTGCTCCATGCAATACGTGCCCTCCCTAATACCCAAAACCTTGTTCCCCCAACCTCCCACCCCCGGCCCCTTCAAAACCCTCAGATTGTTTTTCAGAGTCCATAGTCTCTCATGGTTCACCTCCCCTTCCAATTTCCCTCAGCTCCCTTCTCCTCTCCATCTCCCCATGTCCTCCATGATATTTGTTATGCTCCACAAATAAGTGAAACCATATGATAATTGACTCTCTCTGCTTGACTTATTTCACTCAGCATAATCTCTTCCAATCCTGTCCATGTTGCTATAAAAGTTGGGTATTCATCCTTTCTGATAGAGGCATAATACTCCATAGTGTATATGGACCACATCTTCCTTATCCAATTATCTGTTTAGGGCTATGAATGGGCCCTAATACCTAATTCCCTCTCGCAGATAGTGACAGATTTGCCCTGATGGAGCTTCTCAGAGAAGACATGAAATTTTCAGTGTGCTTGGCCTGAATTGCTGGGAGCTATCCCATATCACCATTTCTGATGCCACCACTGTGAGCAGAGGGATCAGAGAGAGTACCTGCATGTCTGCAATTCTCTCGATTTAGAGTGGCCTTAAAATGGACTGGCCCAAAATCTGGGAGGAGGCTTCTGCTGTGCACAGGACCATCCACAAAAGGACATGGCCCTAGGGCACATCGAAAGGAGGGGTCATTGAAATGGTCAGACATTCTTAGTCCGTGGTACACACCATTCATCACTGCTTAATGCTGAGTTCCCACTGCTATTGGATTCCAAGGCAGCCTGTGCCTTTAGAATCTGCAGAACATTCACCATCCCAGGTAAACCCACTTTGCCTTACTTCAAGAGGCACTAGGCCCTACCCTCGCGCAGGTCTCTCTTGGTCTCTGTCTGGTATCTTCTCTTTCTCTTCTGGCTCTTCAGCTCTTTGTCCTTTTCCAACTTCTTTTTTCCCTCTTCTCCTCTGTACAACTTCTCATTTTGTCTTCCCCTTTCATACTTTGTCTTTGTATTCTTTACTTTCCCTTTCTCTCCCAGCGTCCTAAACATTTGTGCATTAATTTTCTTTCTTTCCACATTTCCTTTTTTTCCTGTCCCCTGGCTCCCACTCTTTCTTCTCACAATTACTTCTGTCTCTCCTCTGGCATTGGAGCCCTCTTCCTTTTATCTTGCTGAAGTTCACACTGGCACACCTTAGAGCCCTTTTCCCCCTTTGTGGACCATCCAGCAAACTCGTTTCCCCCGGGGACTTTACCCGAGCCTCTCTGCCAGATGCTTCCACTTTACTGGGGTTTTGGCTGCTATGGAAACAGAAGATGGATCAAGAGGAGAGGAGCAGGATAATCAGAATCTACCTGTGGATCAGAGTAATTTAGATGAACAGCCTTTTCCAGATCCCTGATCCAGATTAGCTATCCCAGATTCAAACTGAGGAGACACTCCAAGCAGTAACTAATCACTTCGAACTCACCAGGGGGCCGTTTTCTCTGTGACTGATTATTTGGAGATCAGAGGTGTCATTGGGCTGCTGCCAGATCTGAACTGAAACTGGAGACCCTTAGCAGTCAGAACTTCATCTTTCCCCACTAAATATTTCTAAAAGGGTACTTCTTTTAAATAAGTTGGGGCAATCTTGGGATTCTTTGGGGAAAAAAAGATCTGACACATCTTAGTAAAGTCTCCAGAGGCTGGGAGATGTTGTCATATTTTGTCCCATTCTGTGCGGATGGATCATACTTCAATCTGGACCATTCTCACAGACATAACCATTATAATCCCCGAATGGATCACTGATGAAGGCTAACCACATTGGTAACACTGATGGCGTCAATGCATTTTCTCCCTCCAGACTGATCTGTTTGTTTTGTACATTCCTGAGAAATCCTAGTTTCTTCCATCATAACTCATATGGTGCTGTTAGCAAAAAAAAAAAAAAAAAAATTATATAAACTTCTTTAGAATATGTATTTCTAGCCTTGACCACCTCTTACATAAAAAAGGAGAATAGGGGTCTTAACCACCATTTTAGTAATGGCCCATACATTTTGATACACCGCCACTTAGGTGTGATATCTGGAGGGTGGAGGGACCTTGTCCATGAAACCATCTGCCTAGCACTTTACATCGGATGAAGAAATGTCAGTCATCCCTATCCAGTGTCAACTGTCCATATTCAAGGTGGCATCCCAAGTCCCAATTCCATGCTACTATTGATCATGGAAGATAGTTTTCTTTTATTATTGGCAATTTGTCTTCTAGTTCCTCTCATGAACCTACCACCTTTAACAGGTCAAGATGAAAGTGCATGAGTTTTATAAGGATACCTGCTCTCCCACTACACAGCTTTTCTGGAGTGTGCAGGTATTTCTTCCACCTTCTTGGGCCTTGGTCATTTCAGAAAGAAGTGCCCTCATCTCCCTGTCTCACATGGAAATTCCACCTGGATCTGCACAAATGTTTGATTGGCCTTTTGCCAAATTCTGTATAAGTACCGGCATCCTCCTGCAGGGGTCCAAATGGCATCAGGGGTCCCTGTTTCCTCTAGACACATTCCCCATTCATGGCTCTGAGCCTTATCTTTTTGTCCTCATCTAGACATGCAAGAATTTATTTTCACACAACCCCAAGCTCTAGTGTTCCTTTGTCCAAAAGAATACTTTTAATGTCCTCTATTCTTCTGAGTCTTCCCTAAATAAAGAGAAATACTATTTCTTTCAGGGTATCCTAAAAGGTGCTTTTTAGGACCTCTCTCTTCATGGAAAAGTATTCTCAAAGCCCAATTTTTATGTTTCCAGTTGCTGTTGCACTGTAAGGGCTTTAGAGAGGAGATTGAGCTTCCCATCTTGCCACAACCCTAAAAATCAGGGGAAGGAATGAATATGCAGGTTCTTCTATTCATATGGAATTAAGGATCACTGAGCGTCCTTATGGAGGTGCCCTCATGAGTGCACTCACTGACTTCCTCCTCTCTCTCATCAAACAAAACACGGAAAATAAAAACCTCACCAAGGCTGATGAAAGAATACTTTGTACCCAGATATTGGTTGAGGGCTTAGCAAGATCCAGCGAGCTGTTATAGATGTCCTGATTTCTAATCCATGAGTTCTTTGACACGAATGTCTCTGAGGGACTACATCTCACTTTGCTTCTTCACTTTCTAGCACAATGCCCAGCACCTAGAAAGTGTCAAAGAAGTATTTTTTGATTCAGTGAATGAGCATTTACCTTTGCCAGTGCCCCAGAGAGGCAAGCCTGTTCTCTTGGTTCAAAGACTCATTCTGATCCTTGAGGAATTCTCTTCCACTTTGATGTTGCTGTTGAGACCTGTGTGTTTCCTGCTGAAAGTTTACTGGGAAGTCTCCAGGACATTTTCTCTGGTCTTCACAGGATTGTAAAGCCTTTCCTGAAGTTCCCCTACTAGGGGGCCTGCTGTGGCAGAGCTTGGCTTCTCCTTGAAGGAGAGACTCCTTTTCAAGTACTTTTTTGAAAAAGTTGAGAAGGCTCAGAAATGACTTTGAAAGTGGGTCTTCTCTGAGCTCCCTTCTATCCCCCATACTCCCTCTCAGTCACTCTCCCGATGTGTGTGTTTCTCTTACCTCTCCTTCATCTAGCCTTTCTGGGTCTCTTGAACCTTTTGGTGTTTTACTTTTCCCAACCCTAATTGCACCTAAACCCTCAGTGCTCCCCCTGGGTTAAAAAAATAAATATAGAAAACTTGGTACAAAAAAAGAGAAACATTTTCTTGATCCATTCATCTGTTGATGGACATCTAGGTTCTTTCCATAGTTTGGCTATAGCGAAATAAGTCAAGCAGAGAAAGACAACTATCATATGATCTCCCTGATATGAAGAAGTGGTGATACAACATGGAGGCTTAAGTGGATAGAAGAAGAATAAATGAAACAAGATGGGATTGGGAGGGAGACAAACCATAAGTGACTCTTAATCTCACAAAACAAACTGAGGGTTGCCGGGGGCAGGGGGTTTGGGAGAAGGGGGTGGGATTATGGACATTGGGGAGGGTATGTGATTTGGTGAGTGCTGTGAAGTGTGTAAACCTGGTGATTCACAGACCTGTACCCCTGGGGATAAAAATATATGTTTATCAAAAATAAAAAATTAAAAAAAAAAAAAAAAAAAGAGAAACATTAGTTGAAAAATTCTTTCTGCCTCCCCCCTCCCCGCCCCCCGTAGTATGAGAACTGAAGTGGGAACAAGATTGATTGTATTTTTCTGGGGCTATCTAAAGACTTTGGGGGGCAGAATTAGAGTAGGGCGACATGTCCATTAGGTTCCAAACCCAGCCCTTATTAAGGAACCCATCTCTTTCCACAGCGTGCTGTGGACCCATACCTGTAGGACTAAGTAACATTCCTCAGGTGCCAAATCTCTTCCCTTCCTATCCCAGCTCTCCTGCTCTACTTGAAGAGCCCCAGGGAGCAGTTGGTTTTTCTGGGCCTTGTTTCTCATAGTTTTCAAAGGCACCAAAAGACTCACCAAGGTGGTGAGGACAAAGTGACCCTTGGATGGAAGCTCTTCTCCTTGCCAATGCCCTGAGTCTTTCCCTCTGTGCCCCCCTGCCACACCCACCTATTTCCCATTTTTCAGGATTTGTCCTCCCCAGCCAAGCAGGACACTAAATCACTAATTGGCACTGGAGGTATCACAGCATGAGTTCAACCAGAGCTGGCAGGCGCCATGACTCCAGTGACAGCTCCGTGAAAAAATGTCAGGAGCAGAACTGTGGCATGCCATCGGCTGACTGCAGCACCCTGGCACTAATGAGCAGCCTGTCAGCGCCAACATCAGGGGCCCCATGTGGCCCAGAGATCATTAGGATGGCAGACAAGAAACAGTTCTTTAGCAAAGAGGAGCCAGGGATGGGAGGGAAGGAGGACAAAATGGAACTGAAGGCATCTCCTTACCCACAGATGGTTACCACCCAGCAGGAGAGAACCAAAAAGCCCACATGCACATATGCACACAAAGAAAGAAAGAAAAAGATGTATAGAAAAGGTTTCTATGCCAACTCCGGACATCTCAGACTCTCATTTTGGTCTAGTTGCCCTGTAGTTAATCGATACAGGCCATAAATCTTTTCTGCAGTAAGCCAAGGGGGACACAGTGACTAAATTAACTCTCCAGTCATGGCCTCCCATGCTATGAAGCCAGGAGGCAAGCAGCCTAAGTTCCAAAGAAAGATGGACCTGAGGGAAAAAAGGAAGCCTTGGGATCTGTGTCTTTTTGTTACTTTCCAGGGCAGGCTCCCTGCCCAGGGAGCATGCTAAGCTATCAGCTGCTTGCTTGTCTTCCAAGGGAGTTTGAGAATCTAAGAGACACAGTTAAGAGAAGGAGTTTTGTTTTGTTTTGTTTTGTTTCTCTGTTCCTTCATCCTAGAGGTGGGTTTGGGAAATGGCCAGTATGTCTCCTATATTTTTCTGCTTCCTGAGGGCAGGTGTGAATTTTCCAGCTCCAGTTTTCTGCGTCAGACTGTTTAGAATGTCTGGCCCTTCTTTGAGGTTGGGTACTTCTCATGGCTCCATCTGCATGGGTAGAGGCTGTCTGATAGAAGGTGACTATCTGTCTGTGAGAGATGGGCCTTGAAAGCAGGTCCAGGTGGATGTAACGTTCCCTGCACGACTCACCTGCGAGGTCACACCAAGGTAGTGATGAATCTTCCAGATGAGACTTTTCTTTATTAATTTTGTTCTTGCTTCTTGGCATGGCCTTGAGAGTTTTCATTATTTTGTTCTGGACCCCATTTGCCCCACGCACTGCAATCACATTCACAACTTCATATTTACCACATAGTTGTCCTTACTTTTGCACATACCATCTGGTCTCACTAGATATCTCCTTGCACCTTATTTATTTATTTATTTATTTGACCTTGCATCTTTTGGATAGAGTTCTACTCTTGTTTTAAGACCATGCTCAAAAATCACCAGTCTGAAACCCTCTGGTGACTTTCTTCAGACAAATTGAGTCACCCCTTTTTTTGAGGTCCCACAGCACTTTGCACACGTTTCTCATGATGGCAATTCTTACTGCAACTCATAGGCTCCCTGATCCCCTTTTCTAAGGATCAGGGAGAACAGGAACAGTTCTGTTGTTTTATTCTATCTTCAGTGCCCCATACAGGATCAGATGTTTGCAGGCCTTGTGATTGTTGAACAAAGAAGTATCCAATCTATGGATATAGTATGTTTCATCCCCTTTTTAAAATTAAGTATTTGGGGCCCAGAATTGAAAACAAATCAAATTTAGTAAGTAAAGGGTAAGATAGAGCAGCTTTGACTCTTCATGCCTCCCTTTACTGTCTATCATATTCCTCAAACCAGTCCAAGGACTTTATAAGAAAAGATTCTCCCCACTGGTCCACCCCCAGGACTGAGCCTAAGACTTCATCTGTAAGACAGAGATAATAAAACCTTTCTAACATGGATGGACTGAGGATTGAGTGTGTTCATCAGTGCCAAGCGCCCCATCCATAAGGACACATAGTAGGAGCCCAATGATGTGGACTTCAAAGTCCTAGGAGGAGCCTTCTCTCCCTCCCATCTATGAGACAAGAACAAAAGGGGAGGAAATTAAAATTCTTTTCTTTGAAAAGGTTGAATCCTTACAAAAGCCGAGGCTCAGTCAATTGCCGGAATGGATAGATATTCAAAGGTGCTTAATCAGCACCTCCCTCACACCCCCCACCATTTTGTAATTAACATAGGTGCTTGATTAAAATTCCCAGAGTACCCCCAAGTAGCTATCCCAGGAGAACCAAGTAATTGCTATTGCAAAGATATTACAGTGGTCATTGATGGTGGAAGAAAAAAAAAATAATTGCATCATAATTGAAAGTGGCAGATCTCCTGTCTAGAGTAGCAGCAGAGCATACAGTATTAGGCCCAGCCTATACACAAAAAGCGATTTATTATGATAAAGATAAACCAATAGCACAACTTCAAGTCTGGGGCAAAGTGATCCAGAAATTTGTTAAGCAAATGGTTTAAACACAGACACACATACCAAGGTAGGAAAGAAGAAAGCCAAGGAAGGCATTTATAGATGACTGTTTAACTCTGTAATTCTCTTTAACTGTAAAATTACAGCGAGATGGATACAGTTAGGGTAAAATTTGCCAATGTCAATAAGCATTTTCATAAGTTTAAAATTTATGATCTGGTTTAAAGCAATATTATAGCTGTGCAGCTTCCTACTTCAAAGAAGAGGAGAATCATAAAAAGACTAGTAGGGAAATTAATGAGTTCAATGTGCCTGGATTGAGAACATATGAAATCAAGCCTCTGTCTAGAAACCAAGGGCAGGAGTGCATACCACAGACATTGTTTGCGGTTTTACCCAATTATTTTAAAACCCTTGAAAAATGTTGTAGAATCAGACGTCTGCTGAATTCAGACACTGCTAACAGCATCTTTCCCCACACTCTCCTGAGTCAAGCTATTTATGCTGGTACTTGGTGACCGTTACTATGCAGAATTGTTTTGATAGAACAAAAAAAGGAAACATAAAAGCAAGAGGATTGTATCATCTGCCCCACAGATGCTAACCAGCCCTGGCTGAGTCAGCAGCAAAGGGCTTCTTAAAATGGCAGTCCCTCCAGGCCAGCATACCCCATTTCTGATGAGTACCTATGGTAGGCAACTCTACTTGGAGTATGAGAAGTGTTTCAGCAGGGCTTCACAACCTACCACAACCACAGTGATCTCCTTGCCATCACACCCCTATAGACCACATCCCTATAGACCAGCCCTTGGTATCCCTTGTCAAGGATCCACCAAGAATTGCCATGCCAGCCTGAAGAAAGTTTTGTTTCTACATAGTCTTATCACCGGAACTTCAGTGTGCAGTTCTAACTTTATACCAGCTTTTGGATCCTGAATCTTGGCTTGATCTGATGTGACTGCTTTTCTGCTAGAGTCTAAATTATAACCAGAGTCCCAGTTATCCAAAGTTAACAATAATGGTTTATGGACGCTTAAAAATCTCCCAGGTCCTCTTCTGAACATTTACACATGGCAGTACGGATTATTCACAACAGCAGAGTGGAACATGCCCCATGATTAAGATGTATTACCAGTGAGAGAGGGAGGCTTAGAGAGGTCATTCTAATGGGTCGATGTCACACAGTGACACAATGCTCCAAGGTGCATTGCTGGCATGCAGCCCCCAGCAAGCCTCCAGAGCATGCATGCTTCACCGTTGCTATATAGGGCCATTCTCAAAGGCTGGTGCCTGCACTAGCAACATTAGCATCACCTGGCTTATACCCCAGAACTAAGATGGGACCCAGAAGTCTGCACATTAGCAAATCCCCCAGGAGACTGTGATCACACTTGAGTTTAAAAACTACTACTCTGTAGTAGTTGCCTTGTGTTGGACACTATGCTTTACATGCTTTATTTGATTTAATTCTCACAAATGCCCTAATAAGTGGACATTATTTTCATTTTAGTGATAAAGAAATGGAGATTTGAGAGGATATTTTCCCCACAAATACGAAATGGCCAAGGTGAAATTCAAATCCAAGTCTTTTTGACTCTAAGATCCTTATTTTTAATGTGTATTGATTTCCTGCCTGATTTCTGACCCATTCCTTCTTCTGGATCTTCTGAGACATGTCTACAGTCTGGTTTTAGACTTCCTGCCAGCCCAGGGCTATGGACCTTGGCTTGTCCACTTTTTCACAGACTCCTTGAAAAATGACCCAAACCCTTGTTCAGACACGGGACTCCAGCTGGGGTATTGTGTTTGGCCTTGGAAATCCATCCTCCCCAGTGATCTGAGGCTCCTTTCAGTGGATCTTTGCATGAATACCTCTGAGCAAAGGACAGGGCCCCAGCATGAAGGGTTGACCTTGCCTCAGTTCTTTGGTGAGTCCTTTTCCTCCCACTGAGTTAGCTTCTTTGAGTTATATGTTCTCTCACCCTTCCCCTTCCACCTGGACCAGGACCTGTGGCAGTGATGCAGCTGCTTTTTGACATGATTTATTTTTTTTTTTCATGTTAAATACTATCATTCGCTCACACAATGGTATGTCTTCTGCTTTGATTGTTATTATTAGGTTGTTTTACACTTTAACAGCTTTGGATATGAAAAGAAATTGCTGGATTCCAGGATATGTTTTTCATCATCTGACTCCATTCAGTTTCCCTACGTGTCCTTGTGGTGTTTGGCATACTTTATCTTCTTAGTGGTGTAAAATGCTTTTACTACTGAAGCCAGGACAGTTGGGAAACAATGAGCAGAATACCAATGTAGTTCCTCTCAGATCAAGGCGCCTCCAGCCTCCTTCCTGGCTAGACCACACAGGTTCTCGAAGAGTTACTGCACAGTCAGTTTGGTCATCACCTCTGAATTTGGGGTCAGGAAGCTACAGTTCTTAGTTCCCTATGAGAGGCATCTTAGCCACTTCCCCCAGTAGTGACTGATTCTGCTCACACCCGCCTCTTGCCCTGAAAAACAAATCCCTCTTCCCTCTTCTAACAGAGAGTTAAAAGGAATGACTTTGGACTTTATCAGTTCCTCCATAATGGATTCAGGACCCCTCCTGTTTAATTGTTCTGCACCCAGGAGGCCTTGTGCTCTTTCTCTAATTTCCTGCATCACTGCTTTGCCCTCTAGTGAATGGTTCACTGGGGTCACTGTGGTTGAAGATACTTGGCCAGTCATCTGCATGGTAGAGAGAAACAAATGACTTTCTCCCTTCATCAATTTATTTATTCTTGTCACCCACCATTCCAGAAAAGGATTGAATCAGAGAAGGTGGCATGGATTCCCCCACTTCCCCTAGGAAAATTTCTTGGCAAAACAATTTTGATTGTTTTTATATGAATTCACGTATTCCTTAGTAATTGCTTATGAAGCTACCATCTGTCTGTTAGGTGACTGTCCTAAGCATTGCAGACATTTGAATAAAAAAAAAACAGACAAAATCTTGGCCTTAGAGAGTTTATATTCTAGTGGGAGAGACAGAAAATAAGCTGATGGATATGTAAACCTTATGATGTGGTATATGGTAATTACTGGGGAAACATTAGGATAAAAGACAAAGATTATCAGCATGTGTTTCAGGGTTTTTACCTTTTTTTTTTTAAACAAAATACTCCTTCAGTTGTCAAAGTTTCTGATGTTTCAGATTTAGTGTGCTAAGTAAATATTAGTTTTATTATTTTTATTTCCATATTCACTTATAACCAACATTAAGATTTTTAATGTTGTGGCAAAAAAAAAATCCTCCAGGAAAATCATATTTTGTCGTTAATTATTAAGATTACTTTGTATGGTTTAAGTTTATGTGGGTGTTGTAATCTTAAATAGAGTAGACAGGGATAGAGTCATTAAGAAGATAGCCCATGAAGGTTGTGGGAGGACATTGGGCTAACTCCAGGAGGAGCATTCTTGGCAGAGCTGATGGTGAATACAAAGGGCCTGAATTAGGATCCAGCTGACAAGTTCAGGGTCATCAAGGAGCCCACAAGCTACCAGATTTATGTACTGCCTACCTTCCCCTCGATAGACTATAAGCTTTATGAGGGGAAGGAACATGTTCTTTCTTGTTTACTGCTGTGTACAACAATGCTTAGCATGTGTCTGTCAAATTATAGACATTCGGTATTTGTTCAGGGAATGAGTGAATCAAGTCAGCATGGGGTTACAGTATGAACAGTGGAGAATGCTGGAAAGTTACAAGGTTTGAATTAGAAATGGTTGTCCCTTAATTAGTGATTGTAGGTTCTAGAGAATAACATGGTAAGGCCAATGACAAGTCATAGAATATGGCTGAGACAGAAAGGAAGGTCCATGGAGAAGAGGGGTTCAGGTAGCTGATGCTGCACTTGTCTGGAAAGTCATCAAAGGGAACATTGAAGTCACCTTAGATAGTGGCTGAGGTTACTGACAAGAAGGGCTATAAGCCACATCTGAAAGCCCTCAAAGAATCATGAGGAGTTCAGGACATCAGTCATTGGCAGCAGGGACAGGTGGATGCAACATTGCCAGAGGACAAAACTTTAAAAGGCGTTTTCAATAAAAGTGTGAAAGAGGAACGATCTCCAAGTGATTTTAATTCTAACATCCAGATGTCAAAACAAACAAGCAATTTCTTGAGAGAGCCACAGAGGAAACATTCCCATCAGGACGTAGCTGGGTTTTCATTACTTAAGGCAATTCAAGGAATGGTCAGCCTGGAGCCTGAGGGCCCAGGGGAGAATTCTGCTTTGGTCGTGAGTGGTGTTCCAGAGAATGTGGAGTGGGGGAGAAAGGGTAATAAAAGTGCTGCATGACATTGATGATAGAGGAAAGGGTGTTCTGGTTGCACAGTAACTCTGGCAGTGAGTGGTGTGAGGCATGTTGGATTAAATTGCCCCAGTGGAAGGCAATGTAACCACGCTTTGCATATTTCAGCTGCAGCCTGTGCCCGTGGTAAGGGATGGGAATCCCTTTTCTTCCTGAACCTTAAGGTGGGGTGGTGACAGTGACAGCTTTTGGCAAGGTGGAAGCTCTTTTTTTTTTTTTTAAATGATCCAGAGAAAGAGGTCTCACTCTTAGGAGACCATTAAAAGGTCGAATTCAGAGACCATGAGATAGCAGGAGAGGAAAAGAAAATATGGAATTAAGAGATATGTAGGGAGGCAAATTAACAGAACCTGTTGCTAGGGTCAGGGGGTGAGAGTGTGGGTGGAGACTATATTGACAAGAACTCTTAGGTGTCTGGATTGGTCTCCTTATTGCCTGCTTTGGGGGCTTGGGGATTATCTTTCTGGCTTTTCTCCCATGTGGTAATTGGTAGGGTATCAGGAACTAGCTGGTGTCTGATTTTATTTATTTATCTATTTATTTATTTATTGGCTATCCATTGATCCACATAAATTAGTTCCCCTTTCTCCAAAAATGATCATAACAACTTTGGACTTCTTTATTTTTTAAGATAATCAGGATTTAGCAAATTGAACAAAAATGATAGAGTACAACAGAGTTGTGATAAATAGGCAGAAAGGATTATCTTTTATTCAGTAGATATTTATTAAGTACCTAAAACACAACAGTGCATATCTAGGTGTTTCTGACTATGTGATGAACACAGCATTCAAAGCTTCTGCCCTGTGTGGTTGTGGCAAGGAAATGTAGGTAATGTTTAATAAATAAATATGCTACCTAGTCTCCGGAAGACATAGTACCATGGAGGAAAAGGACGCATTTACCCAGAGATGTGGTAAAGAAGGATGAGTGGTACTACTTCTGTTAAGAGTACCAGGAGCAGGAAAAGAAAAAAAAAAAAAAAGAATACCAGGAGCAGGCTTGACAGATATCTAGAAGCCTGAGGGAAGGGAACCCATGATGGGTTGTATCAAGAGAGGGTGTTCCAGGCAGAGGTACCTGCAAAGACCAAGGCCATGTGTCCAGAATATGCTTAGTGTGTACGAGGAAGCTTATAGACACAAAGAAGTGACATGGTATGTGATTAAAGAGCGCCAAGAGGCAGATCATGTTTTGCCTGGGAAACGATGTTAAAAACTTTGAAATCTGTTTGAATAAGAAACTTTGGCCATTTTGGAAGGGAAGAGGGTCAGGGGTTGAATGAGCCTGGTGGTGGATATTAAGGAGGGCACATATTGCATGGAGCACTGGGTGTGATACATAAACAATGAATTTTGGAACACTGATAAAAAATAAAGCTAAATTTAAAAAAACAGATAAATAAACAACAACAACACCACATCAGCCAGTTTTAAGAGAGTGAAATGATTGAATACATGCTGCTTAAGGGTCATTTGAGCTGCTTAAAGAGAAAGACAGGTCAAGAGGTGGGTAAAGGTAGCAATTGGGATGCCAATTCTGATACTGCTTTGGTGCCTCAAGAAATGATAATGATGCAGACTATCATGATAAGGTTTAAGGTGCTAAGACCATGTTTAAGGTGGAATATATTCTGAATTAAAGCTCCCAAGATTCACTCATAGATTAAACATGGGGGTTGTGAGGCTGAGTTAAGAATTAAGGTGACTGAGATCTGTGGTCAGTGCCACTGGTGACTAGTGATAATCATTTTCTGCCACCAGGAACTCCAAGGAACAGGTTTATAAGTGGAAACAGGAGCTTGGTACTTAAGACACAAAACTAGCAATGCTAGAAGAGAGCTGACAATTCGATGGTGCAAGGGCTAGAGAAATAAATGTAGGGATCAGCAACATCCTAATGGCATTCAGTGCCACAAGGCAAGCTGTCACTGCTTACAAAGTAAGGATGGTTACAGGAGAGTTCTGTTGACCAGGCTCTGGGGCATTCACATACGCGGGTGCCAAGACAAGAGGATGAGCCAGCATGGACGATGATGAGGCAGTGGCCAGAGAGCTATAAAGGAAATCTGAAAGACAAGGGAAGAGGAGGCTTCCTGAAAGGGGGAGTGATTGATAACTCAAGCATCACTTGGAAGACAAGGGAGATGGGGACCAAGAATTGGTGGAATATTTATATGTTAATTTAAAGAAAAAAAAAAGAATTGGTGAAATGCACTTGAATGAGAACTTGGCTGGTGAGAATGGTTCAGGGAAAGGGAGAGAATGGGCTGGATGAACAAAGGGGGTTTTGCTATAAAAGGTAGCACAATATAAGGTTGGTTGTTGGAAGGGAGTATCCTTCTTTAGAAGGATATTTTCCCAAAGTCCAGTCTGCAGCTGGCTTCCCTTGGCCATCCCTTGGCTATTGTTGCTGTGTAATTACAGTGGTTCCTTAAACAGCATGGGTTTGAACTGCCTGGGTCCACTTAAATGAGGTTTTTTGTTTGTTTGTTTATTTGTTTTATAAATGCAATACAGCATTGTAAGTGTATTTTCTCTTCCTTATTGTTTCTTAATAATATTTTCCTTTCAGTAGCTTCCTTTGTTGAAAAAGTATAGCATATAATACATGTAACATACAAAATGTGTGTTAATTGACTGTTTATGTAATTGTAAGGCTCCCAGTTGACAGACTATTAGTATTTAAGTTTTGGGGTTGCAAAATTTATATGTTTATAAATTTATAAACATATACATTTATAAATTTATAAAACAGTTATATGTGGACTTTCAACTGCATAAGGTCTCAGAACCCCTAAATCCCATTCTGTTCAAGGGTCAGCTACACTTGTGTTATCATTCCCAGGTGTTCCTCCACTTCAGGTGAAACAGAAAAAGAATTAGTTAGCACTGGTCTGTGTTTGTGGAGCAACCTACAAATTTAGAAAGACACCAAAATTTCTCTATGTGGATTTTGGGTGATCTGGGAACTTAAAGCCAAAGTCTCCATGTTGCTAAAGCAATTGACCATTTCTGACACTAAGGAACATTGTCTGGAGATAAGACTCTTTGCCGTCAAATCTAGTGAAGATCCCACTGGGCATTGGTAGCTGAAGCACTTATGGGAAGCATTGCCTGGAATGTGAAAAAGCCCATGAGAAGAAGCATTAAGGATGATATCTGCTTATCTCTCAACCCCTCCTTAGAGACCAGGACAGAAGTTCTCAAAATCCTCAATACTGAACTTCCATGACCAAATATTCAATCAGAAAAGTGTATTTGAATTCATCTGTTCTTCACCACCAGAACAAGAACCCAGTGAGCCTTGGGCAGCTACCCCTATGGCCACAGATGATTATCCAGGTGAAACCTGGGAGGATGGAATAGGAAGGCCAATTAACTACTCTAGAAGTGCCAACAACACAACCCACATCCTATTCTGTGGGAGACAGCTGTCTGGGGCAAATACTTTAGTTCTCTGCAGATCTAGGCCCTGGAAATTGTACGAATATCTCTGTTGCTTCAGTGTTGCTGAGTCTATGCCAGACATTATAGAGAAAGAAGACAATCTGAGTTTAATCTGGAATAATGTTGGAGATCGAGGCTAGTACACCAATCTGGAAAAAAGTACCTGCAGTGACAAGTAGTGACATTTTCTCCACCTAATCCTGTAAGTTTGTTCCTGAGAATCCCTCCAAATTATTTCTCCTCACAGTTCTAACTGTCCCCTTCTTGTCGGTTACTCTAGAGACACTTCTTTCCTTTGAGAAGGGGGGGAAAAAAACAAAAAACAAACAACAACAAAAACTTTGATTGTTAAGACACATTGTGAAATCCATGAAAGGATTGGAAGAAATTGGTTCCATCCCTCTTTGCATCTGTTTTCCAACAAGAACCCTTGGCCCTTGAGAATCAAGGGCAACTTAATGAATGTGACCACAATGTTTATGTCAACATAATTTCACTTCCTTTGGCTTTACTGCCAAGAATCTACACTGGCCGGTCCTTGTTCTTCACTTAAACAGTGACATTCCTCTGTGTGTTGATGTTTTCTCTCTTTATCACAGCACTTTTCTAGGCCTCTTGATTTTGGTCACTCAGGTGTTGTCATGGCAATGACATCCTCAGTAGAGTGGTGCTGTTCATGTTGTCATGGTTATAAGGACCTCTTGATGAGAGCGCTACTTCATTGTTATAATGTGGACAGCAGTAAAGGACCCTAGGATCCCTTGGCAATCCTGAATTCTTAAGCTAGGAGCTAGTATTTCTGTGACTAAAAACGCAAGTGGCAAAAATTAGGGAAATAGCAGCAGTCTAAAATGGTTAGATCCTATACATCATCATTACTATAAACATACTATAAGCATACTTTGCTTGTCGTCTCCGTCATCATCATCATCATTATGGCCAGTATTTTTACAGTAGATGTCTATGTTCCAAGCACTATTCTAAGTGTTGTACATATATAAACTCTTTAATTTTCTTGACAACCTTATGACACAGGTATTATTAGTATTCTTTTGTGTGGAGAAATTGAGACCTAGAGAGCTCACACAAGTAACTTGCTCAAAGACGGACACCACTATGGAGGTGGACAGAACTTAACCAGGTGGATAGGTGGCAGAGACTCCTCTCTGAACCCATGATTTTCCTGCTTACTGTTGTCCTATTTTATAATCGATAGCAAAAACAAAGATGAATCAGCCCATCAACCAAAGGGGTTGCTACCTCAGATCATCCTTTTTTTTTTTTTTTTTTTTTTGCTAAAATTCAAATAGTTTGATTTTTATTTTTAAGTTTTAAAATATTTTCACAGTTTGATTTTTTAACAACCATATCAGGTTAGTATTGCTATTAGCTTTATTTAAAGAAAAAAACCAAGTTGAGAAAGTCTAGGATCTCCTAAGGAAATGGCTGCTAGACTGTGTGTCAGACTAGACCTGAACATGTAGTTGCCACTGATTCAGAATCCAGTGCTTTGTTCTGCCCTACTGTATGAGGGACCATGTGATATAGCTCTGACTCTGGCTCTGGGGAAGGGAATGGCCAAACCACCTAAAGTGTATAGTAACTAGCAGTCAACCTAATGGTGGTAGAAGGAAAAAACGGTAGGCCTTAGAGTGTCATTCAGGTAGCTATTTGTCCTCTTTTGCCCTCCTTATTTTATGCCTAATAACTCCTCTATTAATGGGAGCTACTTCCATCTATCACACTCTAGGCAGGAGAGCAGCAACCTTCATTCCATCCCAACTGCTGCCATTGACTTGGTGCTACTTTGAGCAAGTCACTTAACCTGTGTGGGAAATCTCAACAAGAGGTTAATTACAGCTCTATGTCTATGCTGATCTTCAGATAATGACAATTAAACATAAATAAGTTACTTAGAAGCTGGCCTCTGAGAAAGTAAAGCTAAGAGTTGATGAATCTTCCCATTTGAGTACAAGGAGATTGGAGGGAGATATACTGAGTGGAAGATGGCTCTCTCTCTGCTTGACTTATTTCTGCTTGACTCTCTCTGTTTGACTTATTTCACTCAGCATAATCTCTTCCAGTCCCATCCATGTTGCTACAAAAGTTGGGTATTCATCCTTTCTGATAGAAGCATAATACTCCATAGTGTATATGGACCACATCTTCCTTATCTATTCATCTGTTGAAGGGCATCTTGGTTCTTTCCACATTTTGGTGACCATGGCCATTGCTGCTATAAACATTGGGGTATATATAAACAGATGGCCCTTCTTTTCACGACATCTGTATCTTTGGGGTAAATACCCAGTAGTGCAATTGCAGGGTCATAGGGAAGCTCTATTTTTAATTTCTTGAGGAATCTCCACTCTGTTTTCCAAGGTGGCTGCACCAACTTACATTCCCACAAACAGTGAACAGTGTAAGAGGGTTCCCCTTTCTCCACATCCTCTCCAACATATGTTTCCTGTCTTGCTAAGTTTGGCCATTGTAACTGGTGTAAGGTGGTATCTCAATGTGGTTTTAATTTGAATCTCCCTGATGGATAGTGATGATGAACATTTTTTCATGTGTCTGATAGCCATTTGTATGTCTTCATTGGAAAAGTGTCTGTTCATGTTCTGCCCATTTCTATATATGCTTGTCTGTTTTGTGTGTGTTGAGTTTGAGGAGTTCTTTATAGATCCTGGATATCAACCTTTTGTCTGTACTGTCATTTGCAAATATTTTCTCCCATTCCGTGGGTTGCCTCTTCATTTTGTTGACTGTTTCCTATGCTGTGCAGAAGTTTTTGATCTTGATGAAGTCTAAAAAGTTCATTTTCGCTTTTCTTTCCTTTGCCTTTGGAGACATATCTTGAAAGAAGTTGCTGTGGATGATATCAAAGAGGTTATTGCCTATGTTCTCCTCTAGGATTCTGATGGATTCCTGTCCCACATTGAGGTCTTTTATCCATTTTGAGTTTATTTTTGTGTATTGTGTAAGAGAATGGTCGAGTTTCATTCTTCTACATATAGCTGTCCAGTTTTCCCAGCTCCATTTATTGAAGACACTGTCTTTTTTACACTGTATAGTTTTTCCTGTTTTGTTGAAGATTATTTGACCATAGAGTTGAGTGTCCATATCTGGGCTCTCTACTCTGTTCCACTGGTCTATGTGTCTGTTTATATGCCATTACCATGCTGTCTTGGTGATCACAGCTTTGTAGTAAAGCTTGAAATCAGGTAACGTGATGCCCCCAGTTTTATTTTTGTTTTTCAACATTTCCTTAGCGATTCTGGGTCTCTTCTGATTCCATACAAATTTTGGATTATTTTGCTCCAGCTCTTTGAAAAATACCAGTGGAATTTTGATCGGAATGGCATTAAAAGTATAGATTGCTCTAGGCAGTACAGACATTTTAACAATGTTTATTCTTCCAAACCAAGAGCACAGAATGGTCTTCCATATTTTTGTGTCTTCTTCAATTTCTTTCATGAGTGTTCTGTAGTTCCTCGAGTACAGATCCTTTACCTCTTTGGTTAGGTTTATTCCCAGGTATCTGGGTTCTTGGTGTTATAGTAAATGGAATTGATTCTCTAATTTCCCTTTCTGTATTTTCATTGTTAGTGTATAAGAAAGCGACTGATTTCTGCACATTGACTTTGTATCCTGCCACGTTGCTGAATTGCTGTATGAGTTCTAGTAGTTTGGGGGTAGAGACTTTTGGGTTTTCTATATAAAGAATCATGTCATCTGCGAAGAGAGAGAGTTTGACTTCTTCATTGCCAATTTGGATACCTTTTATTTCTCTTTGTTGTCTGATTGCTGTTGCTAGGACTTATAATACTATGTTGAACAAGAGTGGTGAGAGTGGGCATCCTTGTCATGTTCCTGATCTCAATGGGAAGGCTGCAAGCTTTTTCCTATTGAGGATGATATTTGCTGTGAGTCTTTCATAGATAGATTTTATGAAGTTCAGGAATGTTCCCTCTATCCCTATACTTTGAAACATTTTAATCAGGAACGAATGCTGGATTTTGTGAAATGCTTTTTCTGCATCAATTGAGAGGACCATGTGGTTCTTCTCTCTTCTCTTATTAATTTGTTCTATCACATTGATTGATTTGCAATTGTTGAACCATGCTTGTATCCCAGGGATGAATCCCACCTGGACATGGTGGGTAATCTTTTTAATGTGTTGTTGGATCTTGTTTGCTAGGATATTGTTGAGAATCCTAGCATCCATATTCATCAGTGATATTGGTCCGAAATTCTCCTTTTTGGTAGGGTCTTTGCCTGGCTTGGGGATCAGGGTAATGCTGGCTTCATAGAAAGAGTCTGGAAGTTTTCCTTCTGCTTCAATTTTTTGAAACAGCTTCAGGAGAATAGGTGTTATTTCTTCTTTGAAAGTTTGGTAGAATTCCCCAGGGAATCCATCAGGTCCTGAGCTCTTGTTTTTTTGGGAGGTTTTTGATCACTGCTTCAATCTATTAGATATCTACTAGATATCGGTCTATTCAGGTTGTCAATTTCTTCCTGATTCAATTTTGTTATTTTATTTTTAAAGATGAACAGGCTGCTCCTAATACTTGAGTTGGCATGTTAAGGGTCATATGTGGCTTGTAAAATGGGGCTGTCCAATTTTCATGCCTTTCCTCAATACCTCAGTTCATCCACTAGAATTTGGCTTATACTATTTTTAGATGGCCTCTTGGTATACAAGCTACAATTTCCTTCTAACAGACTTTTGTATAGCCTCAGTTTCCCTTTGAGTCAGACCTCCAGCTGCTTAGATTCGCAATGGACACCACAAGTTCCTAAGGAATGTCTGTTAAATGGAGATAGTGAACACCTGACTGCTCACTGGCTTTGTACCATCCTTTCTTTCACCAGTAAAAGACTACGTTCACAGCATCTGATTTGGGGAGAAATGGAAGTTTAGTTAAAATAAAGAAAGTAAAAAAAAAAAAAAAAGGTTAAAAAAACAAATAAAATAAAGAAAGTAACTGAAGTTTAACAACAACAACGACAAAAATACCATGTCTTAGGTTTAATAACAAAAAGCACAAATAGGAAAGGTTATTTGTAGTCTAAAAACAATTTATTTGGTATATCATGGTCCAGTCTTGAAGTGGATGTAGTTTTCATCATTTCTAGTAAGCAGAATTCTTCCCACATAAATGAAGGACATTCGGTCGTAAGCTGGGATACCTGTCTCTCATCAGGGGTGTGAGGCCAGACAAAAAGCCTCCTCCATTCCCACTTCCAAAAAGAGTAGCTGGGAAATAGAGGCGATGCAGTCCACAGGGCTTGATGATATCAAGATCCTTTGCTGCTATCCTTATGTGATACTTAAATTAAACATTGGCTTTGATGTTTCCATGTGCCTTTAAAAATGAAAACCCTTTTCACTGCCTAGCTAATTGATAGGGCAGCCTAGTGGGAGAAGACCCATCTGCCACCCTCCCTGAACACCATGGCTGCTGAGTGAGTTGAAGGCAAAGTGAGAGAGAGCCAGGAGGGTCACAGCAGTGTCTCTTTCAAGATTCAAGTTAGATACGAAAGGGAATTAAAAACTTCATGTTGAGTTGTTGTCACTCCCCCCATGTCTTGCCTGGGAGAGTTCTCCAGCTGGAGAGCACTGAGAACACAGCCCTTTGGAGCTATTACAATTCATATTGACTATAAACCTCCCACTGCGCGAATAAAGGAAGGAGGTGCTTGCCAAGTGCTTGGAGGGGCAAATGCAAGTTATTTCACCATCTGATGATATACGCCACATTGGGAAACATTAGGAGAAAAAAGAAAAGGAAAAAAGAAAGTAGAATGTGTTGAGAGGCTGGCAGCTGATCATCCAGCATTCCTTGGTGAAACTCGGACAGAGACACATTAGCAACAGGCATTCAGGCCCTTCTGAGCACATGTCTTCACTAATGGAACTTGGTTGCCTCTGGTCTACACCTGGGAAAGGAGAATCTGCAATACACAGATGCCACCTGGTATCCCAGGTTCACACAGGAGAAGAGGAGGAAACAGGGAATACTGGAAAAGGAAGGCCACTGCTGTCAGGAAACGTGGTCTGACTCTTTGTTCTGCCATTTACTAAGTGGGTAACTCTCCACAAGCCAGTTAACCTGTTGGAACCTCTGCTTCTTCTTCTGTAAGGATCACAATATGAGATCAGCAGTAGCAGTCCTACATCACAGGCATCGTGTAAATCTGAAAACACGATTGCATGGTCCTTCATTCAAGTTCTGTATTAACCCATGCAGAGTCTTGAGGCAATTCCAACCTAGTCAAGAGGACGAGGAGGAGAGATAGAATCCCAGTACAGCACGGTCATCTAAGACAAGATATTTTTACATTTTTCTACACAAACTCAAAAAATCAAGTGTGGTAACCTTTGATTATGACCATTGTTTTAACAATAGCAATTATCATTTGGTAAATCTTACATTTATTTACCCAGCATAACTAATTTGAAAGTGCACCTAAGCATTTCACCAGTGCTACACAGAATGTAGCCCAAGTGAGTGAGGGGCGTTGAATCTGCTTAAAAGAGCAGAATAACAGGACATAAGTGTGCAGACCAGAAGCCAAAAGGGAAATCACAGGGCCAAAAACAGAGTTGGACCTGTGCTAGTTTTAGAATCAGCTCAGGATCTCTGACTTCCAAAGGAGTCAGGACCTCAGAGCCACCGCTGGTCTTTTTTGCTCTAATTCATGACACTAGGGATCTGCAGACTGTGACCAGCAGGTTTCATCTGACCTGCTACCTGTTTTTGAACAGCCTGTGAGATCAGAAAAAAATTTCCACTTTTAAATGGCCGAAGAAAAACTAAAGAAGAATAATACTTCATGATATGTGCAAATTATTTGAAATTAAAAGATTTTATGAGAACATAAGACAAAGTTTTAAGAGAACACAGCCATACCCATTTGTTTACAGCAGCTTTTGTCTTGCAGTGTCAGACTTGAGTAGTTGCAACTATACCATATGTCCTACAGAGCCTGAAATATATATTATCTAGTCTTTTAGAGAAGAAATTTGCCAATATCTGCACTATACAAATACTGCAGTACTCAGTGCAGTTCTAATCACTGCTATAAAAATTCTCATTTTTATCCATATTCCCCTTCCTTGGTTTTCTTTCTTGTAACTCCTTGAACTTGCAATTAGGATTGTGCTCATCCATATTCAGTATGATTCTCCCAAGGGTGGTCCAATCCAAGAATGGTCTTATGCCTCTCCTCAAGTGCTCCTCTCTGGCTCACAGCTGTAATGGCAGCTATGTTTTGACTTCTTCTACAGCAAGGTACTCATTTGTTGGGCCCCAGAGGAGTATTTCTGATTTCCAAGCCATTCTGTACTCTTCCCACTTTGTCTTTTTTGGAGTTGGTTTTGTCCAGGGTAAGATGTGGGGGTAGGGAATGGGTCATGAGAAACCAATCCTAGTCTTGGGCCTTTGATCAATAGCTTAAAATGTGCTCACTGGTTTGCTGTTGATTCCAATTTTATCCTTGAGGAAGTCTGTTCAGATGTCATTCCTGCCTTTCTTTTTCATATAGTACTTTATGGTAACATCAGAACTTGCCTTCACTTGTAGTTTTAATGATGGGCACCATCTTCTGGGAGGAATGCATTTGCATTTAAATTAGCACCTTCCAACCATCCCAAGTAATTGCAGACTCCTTAGCTCTTCTGGTTTCACATCCACATTTGACCATCACCAGCATTACCCTCCTCTTCCCATTTCTGTCAAAAATCTGTCCGTAGCACTGAGTTTATTTGTGAAGACAGGCCTTATGTTTCCTGGGTGATCATGGTCATATATGCTCTACTCAATTTATTACATTCCTTTTGAATTCTTCAGGCATCTCCTAGATGAATAGTCTTTTAGAATCCCATCATTATGATTTCATAGTTTCAAAAATATTTTACACATTATAATAATAATAATTTGACCAATGAGAAAAAGGATCAGTCTGTCAAAGAGATTTATTTTCTATTGAGATGTACTTTGAAATTTTGTCACTCACTTTGAAAGTGAATCCCAATTTTTACATCAAAGAATAATTAGTGGTTATTGCTGTTAGAAGTACAGGTGTTATTTATATTCTTTTTCATAACTTTTCTAGTTTCAAAATGTTTAATATATATTTGCAACAATCTTATAATCATAAATTTCACCTTCAGAAATAGATTTTCAATTTTCAGTTTTACTAATATATGCTTGGAAGAGGCGAGACATTTAGTTAAAAAGGCTAGGCCTTAATTTGTGGGTGAACTACCAGCAAATTGCTGCATCTGAGACTAATTCTCTCCTGAGGACAAAGTGAAGGTCTTTTGGTTTTATTTCCCCTTTTCCCATGATTCCTAGAGCTCCATAGGGCTCCATAATTCATAGAGCACCAAATCTTAAAACTGTTCTAGATGATGTCAGAGTCATGTCATTCCCTAGTTGTTACCAAGGGATACATTCTGCAACAAAGCTCAGATCCAAAAGTCAGTCAGCCCAAATGAGTTTTCTGATACAAAGGTAGGTAGTCATCTCTGCTTCCATCTTTAGTAAATATCATTAGAATAATCCATACTCCTTGGGGAGATGAAAAATACTGAAATTCTTTGATAACGCATCAGTGGAAAGCAGAGTATGTTATCAAACCCCTACCAAGTTATAATTGTTCTATGTGTGAGTGTATGTATGTGTGGGGGGGTCCATATGTGTGCATGTTTGTGGTATGTGCACATGTATGTGTCTGCCTGTGTGTGTGTCCTTAGTTCTCAAGCATGTCTCGCCCCCAAACTGTTCTTCCAATTGTATTCTAGTTACATTGGATGGAAAATTGTGGAGGTTTCAGAATTAGCAGTACTAGAATTTAGTACTTGGGTTAACACTGGAGTAAGAGGAAAAACGATTAATTTTTATTTTCTTTTCTCAACTTTTTTTTTCTCTTTTCCCCTCTTCCATTGTACTACCCTTTAAGAGTCCCTCATGCTTTTTGTCAGTTAGCTGAGGTAATTTATGTTGAGACACATGGGACTCAGAGAAACTGTCCCCACCTGGAAAATCAACAGTTAAACAGCTCACCGACTTAAGTGTCAGATGTGTTTTCTAAGATAGTTCCACAGAATGCTGTATGTGCCTACTGATTATCTCATCTTTAGGGCTTTTAACCATGAACTCCTGGAAAAGCTGGCAACTAATTAATGTTCACCTTTTTATATACTGTCTCTTTGAGCAATATAGTGTTGTGTTGACAAGTACCAGAACTTAGTATTTAGTCATATCTTCTTTAGTCATCAACAATGTTGGGAGCCTTTTGAAATACATTTCATGGAAGTGCTGGTTTAAAAAATAGGAGTACATGGGGTGCCTGGGTGGCTCAGTTGGTTGAGTAGCTGCCTTCAGCTCAGGTCATGATTCTGGAGTCCTGGGATTGAGCCCTGCATCAGGCTCCCTACCCAGTGGAGAGCCTGCTGCTCCCTCTGCTTGTGTGTGCTCCCTCTGTCTCACTCTTGTTCTATCTCAAATAAGTAAATCAAATCTTAAAAAAAAAAAAAAAATAGGAGTAACTAGGGCACCTGAGTGGTTCAGTCAGTTGGGTGTCTGCCTTTGGCTCAGGTCTTGATCTCAGGATCCTGGGATTCAGCCCCATGTCAAGTTCTCTGCTCAGTGGGGAGCCTGCTTCTCCCTCTCCCTCTGACCCCTCCTCCTACTCCTCCTCTTGTTCTCTCTCTCTTAAACAAATCAATAAAAATTCTTTAAAAAATAGGAGTACATACATCCCTTTCAGCAAATATTTGAGATATGTATGCATATATGTATGTATATAAACATATATATGGACATATATATCATGTAGAACCATCAAATATATATGTATAAACACACACACACACACACACACACACACACATATATATATATATATAAAACACCTTATCACTCATTTGATTCATAATACTTTGGTGCAAATGGCTGTTTACAAAATATAAGTTATGCTTGAAGAATGATTTGCTCTAACTGAGGTTAAAAAACATCATTTAGCAACCATACTTTGGAATGTATTTCTTGTATTTCACTTAAGCTCTGTGCAGAATGATCAACTCATGTGATCACATTTAATCTTCATAACAGCCCAATGGAATAGGTACCCTATAATCTCCATTTTACAGATAAGAATGTTGGAACCTCAGAAAAGATAGGGAACTTTTCCAAAGGCACACAGTAATAACTGTTGTGGATATTAGCTCTTAGGATATCTGAAGAAACTCATTTTGCATGGAGGGAAACAGCGTGGTGGAAAGAGCACAGATTTGGAATCAGACAGACCTGTTTGGATCTTGGGGCCTCTGTTTAAACTGCTTCAGCCAGTTTCCTCATTTGTAAAGTTGGAATAATGTATATTGTAAAAGTAGGAATGCATAACTATTCTATGCCAACTCTAGGCATAAAGGACACTTAATCAATGCCTACAGTGATTACTCATGTTGTGCTGCAGAGAAGATGGAGAGACCTATCTATATATGAGTTAACCGTGGTATGGATAGAGCAATGAAAAAGGTTTGAATCAAAATCAGAGAGGCTGTAGTACCACTATTGAAAGGCAGAGGACCAGTAAAACTGGCTTGATGGGCTGTATTGGTGTTAACAAGTGGGGTTAAGCCCCTCCATCCAACTGAAGTAGAAAGCCCTTTGCTAGACTATGAGTTGCTTTCATAACTCATGAATGGAATGCGATAGGGCAGAAGCAAGGTTGCGTGACTTCAATGCCCAGGTCACAAGAGAACATGAGCTTTTTCTGGATTCTTATGGGATGCTAACTGGAGAACCTTTGGCCATCACCTAAGAAATATAATTACCTTGAAGTTGCTATATGGAGAGACTGTGGGGGAAGATCTCAAGAGAGAGAAACTAAGGAAGCCCAGATCCCCAGGCCTGGCTGGTAGAGTGAGAGGGGCCAGACCTTGAAGAAGGCCCCAACCCCATCTACCATCCAGCTCACAACATCATGCAAAGCCATGGTGAGGTCACCTGGCTGAGCCCAGACAACCCCATTTCCACAAGCAAAATGACACATCTGTTGTTATGAGCCTCTGTTTGGGGTGGTTTGTTACTCAGCAGTAAATTACTAGAACATGAGCACTTTGTATGAGGAAATCACAAAATTGCTCACTTGGACATATTGTCCTTCTGTTTCTCACCTCTGTTTCCCTTTCTCCCTGTAATTTGTCCCTCTGGTCAACAACAACATCGACCCC
Source organism: Mustela nigripes (assembly GCF_022355385.1). Lineage (NCBI taxonomy): Eukaryota > Metazoa > Chordata > Mammalia > Carnivora > Mustelidae > Mustela > Mustela nigripes. Next base: position 78,349,814 of record NC_081557.1, on the reverse strand, counting down.
ATTGTCTGATCTGATCTCAGTTTTCCTTATGGGTTTTAGGAATTTGTAGGGAGCCTAGTGTTTCTGTCAGACTTCAGGGAATTTCCAGAATTGCAGAAGGCTACATTAAGCACGGTGTCCTGAGAACTAGTTTACTGTTGTCTCTGCCTTTGGGGCAGAGCACCCATAAAAACAGGGGGAATTTGGAGAAGTCCATCCTATAGAGGTCCCTGGTTTTCTAACCCATATGTTAATGTTTGCCTTCCCTGACAAAGTCCTGCTTAGTCTCACATTTCTGGGCTGGGATATCCTCTGTGGATCCACTGCCATTCCCTCTTTCTGGAATCCAAAGGCAGATGCCTAAAGCCACTGTCCCTGTCATTCCCTATAAATCAGAAGCAGGGCAAGTAGAAGCAAGGGAATTTCTCTCCCTCTCCACAGCCAGAGGAAATCAGAGAGCAGAGAGAGATTTGGAACACTTGAGCAGAGGATAAAAACTTCATCCTACCCTCAGCCAGTCCCAGGCCTGAGCTCTAAGTAAATTAAGTGAACCATTCCAACAGGCCTGAATTCTGTCGGCAGCTCAACCATCCCCTTGTTTACTGTTGAAATAATTACTACTTTGCCATAATATTAGCTCTGAGCCGTGACTCCATTACCATTATCACTGGAATATTACCCATTTATTATGTCCCAGCAACCCTGGAAGATGAATACTGGGCTTCAGAGACCAATTGTTTTACAACAGACAGGATCTTGGTGTGCATTGTTTAATGAGGTAAACTACATTATAGCCAGCATTAATTTGGCTGCAGTGCACACCACTAAATCACTCTTAACCTGTAAATCTGTCACTGTTTTTGATGTACACTTCATCATTGAGGAGGGGAGACATCATTTGAGAAGGGGATGGGGTTGGGGGGAGCGGAGAAGATGAGCGAGTTTGTGTTCCTGGGTGCCTTGAACAAGATGAGAAAGACTGTGGAGGTGTGGGTGAGTCACGGGGTGCAGGAGGAGCGAGCAGGCAGGGGCCACTCATCCTCTGATCCTTTCGGACAAAACTTATGGGAGGATGAACAGGTGATGTGCTGGGTTAGACATAATCAATATGCCTCCTCTCTTGCAGCTCAGGAGTGTGGATTCACAGAAACCATGTTCTGATCATTTTTAGCTCTTGTCTTCTGTTTGACATCTTCAGTATGGCCAAAGCAACCCACAACAGACAGATTTAGGAGAAGCAGAAAACAGAGCGAGACAATAAGATTGTCTCTTGGCACAAGAGGTGGCAGAGACGCCTGGGAACATGCAGCTCTCATTTGCTGAGCTCACAGGAGCCTATGTGTGGGTGCGCAGAACTCATTGCCTTGGATGAAACACAGCTGGAAGCACACCAGGGGAACACAGCAGCAGATGAAAGGAGTTTCTTCATCAGGCCTCCCTTGTCACTTATATTCCAACTTCTCAGACTTTAAGGTGCATATAATTACCTGGGGATCTTGTTAAAATGCATGTTCAGATTCAGTAGGTCGGGGGTGGAGCTGGAGATTCGGCATTTCTAACCAGCTCCCAGGGATGCTGATGCTGCAGGTTCACAGAGGTACCACACTCTGAGATGTGAGGGCCTACCGAAAAGAGAGGAGCCTCCCCCAACAGAAGCAGGTTTCCTCCAGAAATGCCAGCCCTGGCTTGTAGGGAGCATTCTCAGAACATCTGAACAAACAGCAGAGCAGTCCCTACTCCGGAGGTGGGGAAGTGGAAATGTGTCGCTTTGCTCCATCAAATGCTGGGAACTTCCACATAGGTCCTGGGGTAAGTGAGGCGTCAAAACTCAGAAATAATGCTCCAAGAACAAGAGAACAAGAAGACTGCCAGAAATTGGTGCCTTCATTTTTTAGGGTAGAGAGTATTATATTCCTAAAGTGTCCTAAGACATTACTTTTGTATTCCAAACTGAGAAAGAACCAAAAAGATTTGAGTACAACTTTGGACTTTTGAAACCTCAATCTAATCATCTTCTTTAAAGAGAAATATATTGTCTGCCATGCTACTTGTGAGTTTCCCAAAATCGCCTATGTTCTTGATTTTGGAAACCTTTTCTCCGCATAACCTAAACAAACTTGAAACTTAAGCAGTTATACCATATATCCAGCCCAGGTAATCAGGGTTGAAAATATCAAAATTGTTTCCTGGAACATTCTAGAGGGTTTTTTTGTTTTGTTTTGTTTTGCTTTGCTTTTGTTTTTCTTTAAAGAGTGGAGCTGATATGCTTCTCAAAAACTTGTCTCAGTTTGCCCCCCATCGCTCTTCCCAAGTAAACTGGGTTTTTCTGAAAGAGACAGTGGGGGAGGGGAGAGAGAAAAAGGGAAGAGGAGGCCTTTGTGATTTAATAGGTAATCTCAGGAGCGGCAGACAGTATAAATTGGGAACATCTTTTGCTGTATATCTTCCCTACCAAAGCTTTTTGTTGTCTACATTTTGAAAACTTAGTATTATTATTTTTATCCCAGGGTGTGCATCTGAAGTACAATGAGGAGGTGTGAGGATGTGCATATCTTTCATTCTTTATAACACTAGGACAACAATACTAATTTTCCTTTTTAAATTTAATTATGGTTCAGAAAAAGAACACTACCAAGTTAATTTCCTATTATCTACCAAACTATTCCACTAGGAGTTGAATAGCATTTATATAGTTTGGGAGTATTATGCCTTCCCTGGTTCATTTGTCCATCCATCTACCCATCCATCCATCCATTTAGAAATATTTATTTAACATTATTAGTTTCCAATAAACCTGGAAAAATAAATAGATTGGAAAAATGAAGATGAATGACACATGGTTACTGCCTTTAGGGATTTCACAAGTTAACAGCAGGGGCAAACACGTAAATAATTTATTGTGATGCCATTAGGTACATTCCAGTTGTTCTCTACTTCCCTTATCCTGCAAACAGTTTGCTTTACTGAGATTATCTATAATTTTTTTTTACTGAACCAGAGATCAAAGATTGTGTAGAATCAAATGGTAAGTTTAGAGTGTACAAATATATATATGAAATATATATTTCATATATATTTCATATATATGATCATATATGTGTATATATGTATATGTATATACATATATTTCATATATATGATATATGAGATTATCTGTATAAATATACTGAGATTATCTATAATTTTTTTTTACCGAACCAGAGATCAAAGATTGTGTAGAATCAAATGGTAAGTTTAGAGTGTACAAATATATCTATGAAATATATATGAAATATACATATATTTCATATATATGATATATAATATATCATATATATGGTATAATATATATCATATAGATATATATCTATCATATCTATATGATATATATTACATATATCATATAGATATGCTATAATATTGAAATGATGATTATAAGTTTTCTGGGGAGCGTAGTTTCCAATACAACTAAAACTCTCTTTGTTGTGAGTTCTCCAATTTTATTTATTTTTTTCAATTTAATTTTTTTTCAGTGTTCCAAGATTCATTGTTTGTGCACCACACCCAGTGCTCCATGCAGTCCGTGCCCTCCTTAATACCCACCACCAGGCTCTCCCAATCCTCCAGCCCCCTCTCCTCCAAAACTAAGTTTGTTTCTCAGAGTCTATAGTCTCTCATGGTCCATCTCCCCCTCCGATTTCCCCCAGCTCACTTCTCGTCTCCTTCACCAATGTCCTCTGTGTTATTCCTTATGCTCCACAAGCAAGTGAAACCATATGATAATTGACTAGGCTATACTAATTTGACTATTCCATCTCAAGAATGTTTTATATACTCCAGTGAGAGACTGTATTGCTTCAAATATGGTGGAGCCCTCAGCTACCTTTATATAGCAGCTATCTGCTGTCAACCCTACATATCTGAGAAAAAAAAAAAAAAATACTATCCTGCTGAAAAAGCTCTGTCACTGGCCTTTATCCAAGCAACCAAAAGTGGGTAACTCTACTGAAAAAAATCTGCTCAAAAGAACTTGAGAAATAGTGGGATGACTTTAGAGGGAAAGAGTTCCAAACTCTGAGACACCTGTGTCATTAATAAAAGGCATTTGACCTATCAAATTGAGGAATTTAGGCAGTTAACCAATAATACTGGGAATAGGGGTGTCCCATATGTTTCTGTTGCATGTATTACGGTATCTGTCTATTAGAAAATTCAGTTATGAACCAAATAATGAGTATAGATAGCATACATATATGCTATATTATATACACTATACTATAGCATACTATACTACATACATATATAAATAAATCTATATAAATATATAAGTATATGTTAAATATGTATAAATACAATATATAATATATACAATAAACATAATATATATTATATATAGTTATGTTTTTCCTTTTGATACATGGACAGATCTTGTTTGGTTGAGATTCATGTGGCTATTTTTCTGATGTAGTTTTAACATTTATTGAATGGTAACCATGTGTTCGACACAGTGCTATGTAATTTAATTTAAAATTATTTCATCTTCATCCCCTCGTAGTGAATTTCATCTTCATCCCCTCGTAGTGATACAATTCAGTGATGTCTGTTACATGAGCCAAATTAAGGGGGGATGTTTCAACTGTTGAGCAGGGACAGGCAGTCAGAATAACTTGAAGTTGTAAATATAAACAGTGTCCTTTTTGTAACTGGCTCTCTCCAGGAACCTTCACCTCCTCCTCTAACCTATCACATTTTTCTCCATAAACTGACGTTGAATAGCAAGTTGCTCCCTACTCTTAACACTAAGATGTAGTTAAAAACTTTGGGGGACTTAGTTAAAAGCTATATGAAAATGCAGAATTATTTTGCATGTGTTTGTATAGAAGCCTTTCATCCATCAGTACACCCTCCTGTTCTGCTCCCTGATTTCTAGTACATCCATCAAGCCCAATTGCCCATAAACAGTAGAAATGCTCTGTTAAGAGGCTGCATTTGGGAGGAAAAATGTAAACTAGCCTTTGTTGTAATGGTTTCAGGGTATGTGTGCTGTGTTCTCTCTCCCTTAGAGGAAAATTGCTGTGGGTAAAACATGTATTATGTTATCAGATGCCACCCCAGCCTTTGTTCAAGTGCACTTTGCAGAGGCACAATAGATTGTGGTAGTTTGATACCATCTCCTTGGTTTCTTTCATCACATTTGTTTGTCTTGGCGAATCGGCAGAATCCAAAAGCCCTCGGCGGCAGGTTCTCTCTGTCATTAGCCTCAAATCAACCAGTCAAGCCTTGCCATCCTGGGGGACCCTCTGGACGACAAACTTTCTTTCTTTGTGTTATTTTTTTCATTTATCCACCCTCAAGGAAAGTGATATTCCAACAATTAACTTTTATTCAAGATGACTGACGTCTGAAAGGGGATGGGGGGATTATCCTGCATAAAATCTTCGAGATTTTCAAGTTGTAAAGACAAGTGGTACTTTTTTAAAAGTTCTGTTTAGTTTAAAAAACCTATATCAATAAAATATGGGCAGGGGACAAGTGGAAGAAAGAAAAGCCAAGAAAGCAAGAAAGAAGAGGGAGTCGCTGAGCAGCTCAGTTGTCTTTCTCCTACTTGGTTCTCAAAGAGCAAAGAAATCCCCACAGGGCTCCCCCCTCTCAGATACGCAGCCAGCTCCTCCACTGCTGGGTGTGAGATGGGTTTCACGTGGTCCAAGTAACCACCCTGTTTGAAAGGAAAGCAAGAGCGGCTAGGAGTATCTGAGATTTGTGAGATTGCTCCACAAATTAAAACCTTTTATCAGCTTCTAATAGCTGTGCAAACTAATTATATTTTGGCCAAACTTTGCCAATGACTCCCCCGAGGTATTATTATAAAATTCTGAGCTTGGGAATGTGTCCCCATTCTGTCAACATCAGGATGTTTCTGCTGCAGGAATCGGGCTCCAGCTCATTTTAGTTTCCATCATGTGTTTTGCATAAACTGGCATTTGCACACAGGTGTGGCCCGGAGGGTCACCGAGGGAGCACAACTGTACTTGAAAACACACACCGGGGATGTGTTCCCAGCAGGGAGACTTCAGACACAGGGACTGGGTTGCCAGGAGAATCCACTTTTGCCCCCAGATTTTAAGGAGATACTGCAGGCTTCTAACCCCACATGTCAACGAAGCCACTCAACATCTGGGTTTAAACAGCTTCTCACTTGGGGGGGGGCGGGGCATGTCAATGTCCTTCTCAAAGCTTCCTTTCGCCCTATGCAGGAACAGCACTTCCTAATGTTACTACTCAAATCCTTGGGCAGGTCTTAGAGCAAACTCTGGAGGAGGGGGCTTTCCCAAAGAGCCTAAGTCAGTAGACTTTGATTTGCCCCAGAATTTTGGTTTACACGTTAATAAGGGCTCACGCCCTATGCAGTTCAAATAAAAATGATTCGTCAGTCCATAAGTGCTTATCAAACATACTCAGGCATCAGGGCATTATTAGAGGAACGTGATAGCCTTCTTTGTACCTGTGTACACCAGCCGATCCCTTTCCTGTGCTGGTGCTTGCTGGAGATCCTCTGCATGGCTGGCCTCGGAGAGCAGAAGCACCCTGCAGCAAATGTACCCTGTCACAGGCACAGACTCTCATGAAACAATCAAAATCAAAGGGGATGAGAGAAGCCTGGGGATTTCCCTCACCCATAGCCTGCTGTTGGAGCACAGAGCCAGGGACTGGGAGATGTAGTTTAATTTCTTCGCTGCCTTCATTCAGTCCATGAAAGCTGAGCACAATGACCTTCCAGTGTTCCCTGAGCCCTTTAGGACAGTGTGTTTTGACCATTGCCAGAACTGATCATTTGCCTAACTTGTTAGCCAACTGTGGGCCACTGATGCAGCCAGGGAGCCTGGAGGGTCAGGGGAGGTGGTCTCTGGGAGAGTGCAGTGCCCTCCCAGGCCCTGAGCAGAGGCAGGGGACATGGAACAAGGATGCTGCCAGAGTCCCGACCCTCCTTCACCACAGGGTTCCGGGTTCATTTTTGTTTCTGCCATCTGCCATCCCATCTCAAAGGCTCCCATGATGGTTTCATAGGATTCTTGATTTCTTTCCAGTTGTCACTAATTACACTGCAGATCAGTAAATCATCTCAGGCTAGGGATGACAGAAGAGAAGCAGGCCCTCTGCCACACGGTGCTGGAGTTCCCTGGCACACCTGCAGCAAGAGCCTCTGAGGCATGCGCTCCACCAGGACTCTGTGCAGATGGGAGGGATGCCCAATCACCCTGGTCCAGATATCTCTCTGGCCCAGGGCTTCCCCTGCTCATACCTTCTTCCCCTGGGACCTCTTTCAGGCAATACAACCACAGTGGAAGAATTTAGGCTTCTCTGACCAGACATTTTGATTATTGTTCATCTGGAGTTTAGTGAAGTGAAGCTAGCTCTTGTCAAATTTTTTTAATAATGCAATGGGTTGATTCATTGGCACTGTCATGGGGTGTAAAGATGTGCATTTTAAATGCGCACCCCACGTGCTTCTGGGTGGCAAACCAGTATTCTACCTGGAGAACTGCTGATCATAAGACTGCACTCTACTCACTCTGGCTCTATGGAGACTCCAACTGGCCTATTTCTGGATAGGGTGGTGACATTCTCTTGTCAGCCTTGCTGTTCTAATAAGGACATGGATTCCTTCTGATTCAAACCTCGCTCAGCCTCTCCAAACACTGGAGTTACATGCAAGGCCCAGGTGCACAGCTACAGGCCGGGGCTCAGCGAAGCCACATGGCCTGTGGCCATGGTGTGGTGGGCTGGGAGTGAGCGCCCCCAGAGCCCTCAGTGCCCCCAGCCCTGTGTCTCCCAGCCCAGCCCATTCGCTGCACAGATTGCTAGCTAATGGGGCGGAGCTAGCTCAAGTGCCTTCTATTAATGGAGCAGAATATAAACAGAATAAAGCCTTCATTTCCCAGGCTGTGGTTTCATTATTAATATACTTTACAGTTCACAGGTTGTACGTTTGCACCCGTGTTTTCTCAGCTGGTGTAATCTGCAGCTCCGAGTGAGAACAGTCATAAAATTTTCATTTCCAGTTGAATGTGCGTCCAATTCGCCGTGAAATGTTCTATCTGTCGTGAATATTAAGTGCACTGAAGCAATGGCTGCTGGATTAGGTAAAGAGCTTCCCAGCCCCTCCCAGGCCTGGCAGAGGACAGAGGTTGGCTGGGCGGTAGGTGTGACTTTGACTGGGAAGCCCTGTGTCTTGAAGCCGGTGGTTTCAAGGCCACGTCCAGGAGCGGTGGTGGAGGAGAGGAAATATGCCCTAAGAGGCAGCTGGTGGGTCAGGAATAATGAAGAACATGCCCTCAGGAGCCAAGAGAAACAATCAAACAGAAGATGAAAGGGGACTGAGACTAGAATTGGAGGGCAAGGTGGTGCTGGGGCAGGGGTGAGGAGGCAGGGAGTCCAGGGGAGGACTAGGGGATGGCAAAGGATAGAGCAAGCCTGGGTGGAGAGTGTGCAGAGAAGGCTGCTCTACGGGCATGATGGTTCCAGAAGCCAGCAGCATTTTCTGGCCCATCTGGAAAGGGATGAGGAGAGCCATGGGGGAGGTGTGGGGACAAGTGGGAGCAACAGTGCTCTGGTGAGCTTCTGCCTGCTGGCCTGCAGCTTGGGAGGCAGAAGTAGGGCAAGGGGGCTTGGGCCTAAGGACAAATGTTACCTGCTGCCCCCAGACCTCCAGTGGCAGTTACTGGCCTCCTCCCAGGGCACTTCCTGAGCTATCCTCAATAGTTTTGGCTTCCAAATCCTTTTCCTCCATTTCACTGTTGCGGCACTAGGATCACTCACCTCTCCCTGGAGCGTGGGGAGCTCCATGCCTTGGAGAGCCACAGCAGGGGTAGGCAGGAGGTAGAGAACACAAAACTCCCTGATGCTTCATCAGACTCTTTCCTCCCAGTGGAGCAGGTGCCCGGCTTGTAAGGGTTTGATGTGAAGGCTGCCCCAGGCTGGAGGGGAAGGAGAGGCAAATAGGGAGACTGAGCAGGAGCTAGCAGAGTCTCATTGCCTCAGGCTCAGAGCTTAGTTAGCAAAGGTGAGAGAAGCTGGCTGTGCCCTGCAGGAGGATCCCCAGAAGACACTGACTTAACTTCCCAGAGCTAAAGTGCTGATTCCAGCAGAAAGCCCCAGCCTGCACTTCCTGCCCAGGCGGGATTCCTCCAAGCCCAGCCAGCTGGCCCATAGAGAGAGTGTGTGCCTGTGTGCACACAAGCCTGTGTCTACATGTACAGGATCACAGAACAGAGTCATGCGGCTACAGGACCCTGAGCTGTTTAGGGTCACAGCTGGTAACAGCCCAGCAGTGGTTACTTTCCTCACCTGCGTGATGAGGGAATTATAACGCAGCTACCAGGTTAAGTGATTTCTCCAAGGTCCCAGCTTGGAATGCCTGGTGGAGGCCAAAGAAAATACCCACATTTTGATTTGGAGTCGTGCACCGCAATTCTTTGTTTGACTCCCTTTTCCCTTTTTCAGTTGTTTCATTTTGAGTAACATTCAAATAATTTTGTATTTCTCAAACAAAAATCTATGGGGAGGAAGAAGCTGATAATGAGCGAAGATGGCCAAGTGGGCCAAGATGAGGAATATACCAAGCAAAATCCTTAACATGTCCAGCTATAATCCAAGGACTGTTTACTAGTCTGTTTTACACTTAGCCCATTCTCTCACCCGTCCCACACCTAGTCACCTGTGTTGCACCTTGAGAACAAAGTTGCATTTGTTTGTATGATGTTTAAGAACTTCCAGATGCTTTTCTGACTCACCACTACAAATATGGCTCCCTCTGCCCAGAGCCCCCCTCCCTCCCTCCTGCTCCCATCCCCTCGAGCTCACCGTTGTAATTCTTAAATGCCCCTCCTTGGGGAACCCTTCCTTGGCATCCATTTCACCTTCAACCACTTTAACCCCTTGCTGGTCTCTCTATGAGCTTGAGCTGAACATGCACACATCTCAGTTTAGGCATTAATCTCACTGTGATTTGTTACCCATGTGCATGTCCAGCTCCCTCAGGGGACAGTGGGCTCTCTCAGGGCAGAGACTATAGAATGTCCATCTTCAACGGATATCCAGCTCAGAGCCCCGGAGTACGGGCACTGGAATTAGACAGATTGGGGTTTCAACCTAGCACCACTATTTATGGCCTCGGACACTCTGGGTTAATCATGTCACCTTACTTGTGCCTTGATTTGTCTCATTTTTAAAATGGGTATCCTTAGCTTCCATAGAAGGTACAGTATTTTTTTAAAAAGACAGTGAAAAGATATTTATATAATAGAAAACTTAGATACTGAACATATAATAAGCACTCAGTAAATGTTGGTTCCCCTTAATAAATACATCTTCTTTTCAATAAGTGTTGATAGAGTGAATAAATAAGAAAAATATATGATTAAGTGCAAAGTTCATCAATGGTTAAATTCAGATTGTACAGGGGATGCAGAAGGAAAAGATCAAGAGCAAGTGTGGTCGAAGTCTTCCAGGAGCAGCTGTCCTTGAAGTGAACCTTGATTAGGAGAAGTGCCTTTTTCTTCCAAATCTGGGAGGTTCACCTCCCCATATTTGTAGGTCCCTCTCTCTGTCTCTGTGCTCAATCTCTCCTCTCTCTCTCTCTCACTGTCTCTCTGATTCCTTTCATTCATTGGGGATGAAAATGTAGCTGACACCTCATGGAGCTTTCTCCCATGTTCTTTGACATTAAACTTGAGATCTCTGACCTCTAAGAAAGGACTCTTACAGCCCTTCAATCCTGGGGTCTCCAAAGAACTTCACCTTCTCTCCATGGACCCTTGAGAAAGGCATCGAAATGGCATCCAAATGGCATTAAATAGTCACAGCCCAAAGCATTCTCACATGGGAGAAAAAAAAAAGAAATTAAGAGAAAGTGCTCTCAAAATATGCATGCCTGCTGAATCTTTAATTCTACCCCTTGTTGCTCGGGACTCCTGCCCTTAAACTGCATTCGGAATGAATTCTACCAGTGGCCCATTCTCAGGGAGAGACGGGGTGTGTGTGTGGGGGGGGGCAGAACTGTACATCCTTCTCCTGGCTTGTCACTGTAGAGTTGAGATAATAATAGTCTTTTTCTGATCCCCTGAACTTTCCCATCTGCTTCATAAAACAATGGCAATTTTTTTCCCTTGCTCTGTCTTCCTCTCTCTCTCTCTTTTATTTTTATCCTCCTACACTATAATTTAAAACTGTGGCAGTGCTCTAGCCCTTGAGTGTGTTTTTTTTTTTTTTTCTTTCTTCTCCCTTGCTTTAATACATGACTGTTATTTAAAATGGCCTTTCATCTGAGCACCAGGGAAGCTGCCTGGGCAGGGAAACTGCCTTGTGCATTTATAGAGGGAGGGTAGGGCCAGTTTGGCCCCTGGTCTAGCCCAGGACATGGTTTCCTTTAGCACTGCCATGAAATCACAGGTGTTAGAGATTTGTTTAGATATCCCCCAGGGCATTTTTAAAGAAGACTTTGGAAGCCAAGTCCAAGAAATGCCCCTACCCCTGAAATGGCCGTGATATTAAGCTGGTGACTCTCAGTGGCTACCACGCATCAGATCCAAACAAAGCAGTATCAGCTGAACGCAGGAAGTTCATTGTGCCCATGGATGCCAGAAGGGGGACATTTGTCAGCCGCCAAGCGCAGAGGCATTCAGCTGTTGCTATGTGAGCTTTTCCTCAGCTGCTGTGCCAATCACACCCATCCTCATGCATCTCTGCCTCAGCTGGATGGGTGAAATCCATGGAAGGCAATGGCCAGGGGCTGCTTTCCCCCAGGAAACGTCATCTATTTTAGGTATCAGGAAGGAGGATGCCTGACCCTGGTGTTTCTCATACCTATATCACAGGACCCCGTGCTTCCGTTTTGGATCTCTGGCTAGTTATCACTGTGCTGGAAAATTCACTGCACACTGCCTGTCCCTGTGTCAGTTCATTTCCATGTATGCACCTGTACCTCCGAAAGCGATTTTGGCCTTGTCTTTTCTGCCCGAACTCTCTCCAGAGCTCCCTCTGAACTGGCAATGGCAAAGCAATCATATTGTAAATGATCTTCATGAAGGAAGATGCCATTGCAATAAAACACCGGGGACAGAACAAGGCTGAAGGCTAGAAAAATGTGTGTAAGTGTGTGTGTTGTGAGTGGGAAGGTGAATCCCAAACCTTGTGGAGATGATTATCCTACCCTTCGGAATAGGCAGCCATTCTGCCAGCTGGAGAAGGAACTCTCTGGAGAAGACAGGGCCTGCTGTCCCAGTCGGTCTGCTAGGGAGACCACATGCCCACTGGAAATGGAGGCTGTCATCCTAGCTGGAGTGCCTGGACTCCTTGGCTGTGGTACCCCAAAGGACTGGTGGCAGGAGAAAGTGCTTGGAGATCCAGTCTCAGGGTTCAAGTTGTTGGATTAGATCTCAGGTGTCACTGCTTTCCCTTCTCGTGAACAGTAGAAATGACCTTTAAAATGATGTAGAAGGAGTGCCTGGGTGGCTCAGTGGGTTAAAGCTTCTGTCTTCAGCTCAGGTCATGATCTCAGGGTCCTGGGATCAAGCCCTGCATCAGGCTCTCTGCTCCGCAGGGAGCCTCCTTCCTCCTCTCTCTCTCTGCCTACTTGTGATCTCTGTCTGTCAAGTAAATACATAAAACCTTTTTTCAAAATAAATAAATAAATAAATAAATAAAACGACATAGAAATATTAAGAGAGAGGCTAAGAAGTCAGGATCCCGACTTATCCATGATTGTGATACTCAGCCCTAAAGTTGTGGGAGAGGTTAAGGCCACAGCCATGCACCCTCCCTTTGTCCTTTTTCTCAAAGGCTAATTTTAATTGGTTGACTTACCTTCTTTTCTGAGAATCCAAGGACATCAGGATATTTTAAATTCATCTGTCCCCCTTCCGACTTCATTGCCATTGCTGTGATGCAGTTTAATTAAGAACATATTTTAAAATATTGTTTTACACTGTTTCCCTTTATCATAACTTTTGCTTTTTATTACTTGTTGCACCTCCATCTAGGATTTTTTTCCAGCTTCTTTAAAGTTTCTTAGAAACTTCTTACATATCTAGGTCTTCTCCTGATATATTTTCCCAGTTTTTGAGTAGTGAGAATGACTTATTTTTCCTTGATTTCGAAAGATACATTTTTTGAGTAGAGAATTTTGAGTTGGAAGCTTGTTGTTATTGTTTTATCCCCCTAGCTACCAAGGGTCCTTTAACTTTCAACATTATTGTTAGGGAGTCAGTTGTCACTCTCATTTTTGCTTCCATGAAATTTTTTTTTCTTGCTACCTCCAACAATCTTTATTACTTTTAAGACTTTGTTTTTGTTTGCCATTTCACTATGCTATGTCTCGATATAGATGTCTTTTCTTTTTTTAATTTTGCTTGGGATTTGTTGGTATTCTTGAATTTATGGATTGATGTTTTCATTAGTTCTGGGAAATTCTCAGCCAAAGGTCTTCAAACACTGCTTGATGTCCCATTCTCACTTTCTCTCTCCTTCTCAGATCCCTTATATGTATGCTAGACCTCCTCCTTCTATCTCTGTTCCTTCTTCATTCTTTAAAATCCTCTGTCTTTTTACTTAATAGATAATTTTTTCTTACTTATTTACAGTTAACATATTGTTTCTTCAGCTGTGTCTTATCTTTTAAGCCTTTCCATTGTTATTTTTAGTCTGTTATCATATTTTTTGTTTGAAAAAGTCCTATTTTATTGTTCCCCTCAAATATGCTATTTTTTTTGTTTTATTTTCCATGAAGATATTTCAAGCCTGTGATTTATTTATTTATACAAAATTAGCATAGCTGTCTTATAGTGTGTGTTTAATAATTCCATTAACTAACATATTTTTTTAGTGTTTCTTTTTTTGTTGTCTGTCTTATGCTGCTCCCTCTTAGTATCTTGTTTTCTTGAGTGCCTGTTTATGATTTGCTGTGTGATATCCATTGTGTTAAAGATAACTTGAAATAATTTGAGACCTACAATTATAGTACCTTCCTTCAGAGATGATTTGGTTTAATGTATGCAAGATGGCTGGGAAAATCTCTGTTCAGAACCACTTTAAACTGAATTAAGGTTCTTCTGGTCCCCCAGATAGCCCAGGTAATTCAAACCAGACAGTCTCTTAGGAGGGATGCTCAGTGTTCACTTCACTCTTATCTTGGGGATGCAACCTTCTGAAGTCTCAGCTTATTGTGGAGAGGTTGTCCTTGTGGACCCTCCCACTTCAAAAGGGTCTTGGGCTTTGGTTTCCTAGCCCCTGGACTTTTGTCAAACAAGGGTTCAAATCTGCCTGACTCAGCAAAGGTGCTTAAGCAGGGGACAGCTGTCCCTTGAGTTTTGTTTTCCCTTTAATTTAGGATTTGGTAAATCCACAAAAGGAAGGAAACTCTGTGGTGCTTTCAAGAAGGCTGTAGATACATCTTACCTAGCTCTTTCAATTGTTTTCAATAGAAGAGCTGGCTGATAACCTAATCTGTCCTTTCCAGAAATAAGATGATCAGTATTTTCTTAACCTACACCCATATCAACTTTCTATTCACATGCTAAAACTTATTTATGTGAGGATGAGTTTACTCTCAGGGAGAGAGGAAAGCATGTGGATTACATTCCAATATCCACTGGCTCTTTTTATCTTTCTGAGCTTCAATGTCCTCACAAGTGAAATGGAGAGACAATAACCTGAACTGCCTACCTCACAGGGTTATTGCAAAGCTTAAAGAAGATCATAAATTTTTATGTTTTTTTACTGATTTCTTGGTGTCTATGAAAGTGTTTTGTAAGATGCCAAGCCTACTACATATTTACTAGCTTGTAATTTGCTTTCTTCTCAAAAAGGACAGAGTCTCATGACAAAAGTAGACAAAGGAGGAGAGGCAAGACCTCCAGCTGCCTCTGGCTCTACCTAAGAGAAGACTTCAGGGGAAAAGTGACAAAGCCCAGCATCATGAAAGTACCAAGGGGACACGAGCCTGAGGGAGGTGCCTCACCCCGCCCTTTTGCCATGCAGATGGAGACTATGGGACATTGAGGAGGTGTGACCTTCCCAGTGGCATGTCTAGAAAGATGGTCTCTCAAGGAACCCTCACTTGTCCCACAAAGCCCCCAGACTCCCCCCCCTCTCACTGGCCCCATCCCCCTCTTTCACCCAGGGCTGGTCTCTAGTGGCAATTCTACTTGGCAAACCTTTATTCCCTCATCTTTATTTTAACATTTGCTCCCTGTCTCCTGAAAAATTAGATATCTATCTGTAATCATCTTTTCAACTTGCCTCCCTATCAGCTTCCCCCCTCAGCACTTCTCTTCATTTATTTCTGACAGACATCATCTAACCAAATTATTAATTTGGTGAGCTAGATACAGCCCAGGGAAAAAACATTGAACTGAAGTCACAGCTAACCTCAGAGTCCACTTGGTCATCCTGGATGTCCCGGACCATCTATTTGTCTGCTTCTGAGAGCCGTGTTCCTGGGGTGGGCAAGGAGTAATACCGGGAAGGGTGTAGGATAACAGGAAAAGGAGGCCCCAGCAAAGACCAACAGTTTTCTATGAGGAAGCCTGAGGAAAGGGAGCTACGTGGAAACACCCACCCCACAGATGTGCGTGGGGAGGTCATTGTGAAC
Organism: Mustela nigripes; assembly: GCF_022355385.1. Classification (NCBI taxonomy): domain Eukaryota; kingdom Metazoa; phylum Chordata; class Mammalia; order Carnivora; family Mustelidae; genus Mustela; species Mustela nigripes. Next base: position 78,334,210 of record NC_081557.1, on the reverse strand, counting down.
AAGAAGTTCCTTGCTGATTGAAAAACAGAAGGACTATTGCAGTTTTGGGATACTCTTGGATAGTGATGGATAAGAAACTTGGGCTTGGGTCCATGAATGTTTGGGTCTGTTCATGACTGACATTAAGCTGGGTAAGCAAGGGATGCATCTGTGTACACCCCTATTTCTGAAATTGTGTTCAGAGTAATATTGATGGTCTCTTAGAGGTTAATAGATACTTCTGTAGGAAGGAAAAATGTACCTTGGTCAAATAAGTTTAAAAAACTGTGTGCACTCTATTCCCCATTTGGAGATCCATGGTGTATAAGAACCCATCAAAGATTCTGAAAAGCCCTGCCTTTAATCTATTTAACCCTAAGTTTCCCCAAACTTATTCAATAAAGAAGTCATTCTTTTCAGAATGCTGGCTATAGTCACATCTTGTGGGGCACTTAGAATTTGGGGGAAAAAAAACCCCAAAAAACATTAATCCTGAAGCAATAGCCATCTCTGTTTTGCTTCCGCTATTGGGGGATTTTCTGTCAAGTCACATGTTTCTGGAATGGTACCTGTGAGTAAAACTCTTTTCCTGAAACACATCCCCATATCCTAAGAGCTTACTGTCTGATAATGATAAATATCCCCATTCATGGAGGGTCTACTCTTGTCCTACATTTTTATCCATGCATAGCCTATATTCCTCACAATGACCCCACAGGATAGAGAGTATTATCCCCTTTTCATGGACAAGAAAACTAGAATCAGGCTGGTTAAATAATGTGCCCAACCAAAGCCAGTGGTGAAGTCAGGATTTGCTCTAAGGTCTGACTGATTCTAATGCAATGTTTTCCTACCACACTACATCAATTGGGTAGTCTGAAAATGGGGCACATTTACAAAGAAAAGCAATTTTCCAAAAAGCAAATACATTTAACAACCTTTCTAAAGTTATACACAAGCACCATTTAATGTTAGCTCCAGGGGGAAAAAAAAAAAAAAGAAACCCAAAAAATATCCACCCCTAGTTTTCATTTCTATTTGCAAACAAGGAAATTGAGTCTGGAGAAAGTGCAATGCCTAGCCCAAGATCACATGGCCAGCTGGTGTCAGGGTCAGTAGGATCATCACCAATTACCCTAGCTCCTGGTCTAGAGTTCTTTTTACTCATAGCAGCTCTTTCTCCTCCATCTCTCTCATTGTGAGGAACAAAAACTTTTTATCAGGCTAAGATTTACCAAAATGTTCAACTTGGAATATGAAGATGAGAATCTGTCCCCAGCATATCACAGACACCAACCTAGCTCATCCCATGTATGAGAGGGCATCAGGAACAAAGACTCTTCTGTTCATTGGTGCCTGCTGATGGCCTAGCACAGAGCCTGCTGCAGACCAGAGGAGGCGCTGGTTTACTTATTGTCTAGGATTCTCCTGAATTTTCCTCAAATAGAGTCTGAAGAAATGAGACAGTCTTTGCAGGTCTAGCCATGAGCCCAAAGAGGGCCTGGAATGCAGCTCCAGATCCTGTCCAAAGCCTAATTGTCAGTGTGTCCTTTTTTTCCTGTCCCCCTGCCTCCAGCCCATGAACAACTTCTAGATTTGAGCTTCTAAATAAAGCTTACAGTGGGCCACTGTCGGACATTGTTCAGCTCATCTCCTGGCTGTAGACTCATGTTCCTCTCTCCCTAGTGTCTTCCCATGGAAACATTTTTCCCTCGTCCTTTATCCTTCCTTTCTTAGGTCCCCTCATTTTTTTTTTTTAAAGATTTTATTTATTTATTTGACAGAGAGAGATCACAAGTAGGCAGAGAGAGAGAGAGGAGGAAGCAGGCTCCCTGCTGAGCAGAGAGCCCGATGCGGGACTCGATCCCAGGACCCTGAGATCATGACCTGAGCCGAAGGCAGAGGCTCAACCCACTGAGCCACCCAGGCGCCCGGTCCCCTCATTTTGTCTCTTACTTGCTTTACCCATTATTTGTATGACTTCTTGTCTCCTCCTGTCTTTGTTTAGAGCTGTTGTTTTGTATTTTTTCTCATCTCCTCCCATATTTCTGAGAACACCAGTCTCATTCTTCTCACCCTGTCTCTGACATATTCCCTGTAAGTACACTTTATCTCTCTTCAGTTGATCAGATGTCTTCATAGTGTTGCTTCCCATGTCCTCTCTGAGTCACTGCCACCCTTCCCTTTCCCTTAGCTACTCTTTCCTCATCCTTTTTCGTTTGCTTTTTCTTTTGTTTATTCCTCTTCTGTTTTGACTTTTCCTTTAAAAAACACCTTTTCCACAGGGCACCTGTGTAGCTCAGTCTGTTAAGCATCTGCCTTTGGCTCAGGTCATAATCTCAGGGTTCTGGGATTGAGGCCCGAGTTAGTCTCCCTGCTCAGCCTGGAGTCTGCTTCTCTTTCTTCTTATGCTCCCACCCCCACTTCATGATCTCTCCCTCTCACTCTCTCTCGAATAAACAAATGAAAACTTTAAAATTTTTTTAAAAAATAATAAAAACCAAAGAACACCCATTTCTCATCTCAAGATGCTTCCCCATCCCTCTGCCATTTCTGTGCCATTTCCTGACCTCTGTTACTGCTTTCCTTGTTACTGGAGGACAGAGCAGCTCCAATCCATAGAAATACCAGTGGCTGGTGGGTTGAAGGGAACCAGGGCTTCCTCCTCCAGTGCAATCAGAGGGGTTTCCAGTTTGGTGAACATCCTCTGGCTTCCGCCTGGATCTATCACCTGGGGACTCTAGGCCTTGGCACTATTGACATTTGGGGCCAGGTGGCCTTTGTTGTGGGGACACTGCCCCACGTATTATGTTTAGCAGCATCCCTGCATTCCGTTCACTACATGGCGCTAGCTCCCACCTCGCAGTTGTGATGACCACACTGAGAACCGCTACCACGGCCCACAGCCTGCAGCCTCATTTCAGGAACCTGATGTGGAGTTGAGGACACAAAGTAACAGGAATTTGTCAGGATGAATCTTGCTTTTTTGTTGTTGGTCTTTAGTCCTTTTGGCTCTGCTCTGACCTTTTTTACTAATTCTTCTTTTATTTTTTTATAAACATATATTTTTATCCCCAGGGGTACAGGTCTGTGAATCACCAGGTTTACACACTTCACAGCACTCACCAAAGCACATACCCTCCCCAATGACCATAATCCCACCCCCTTCTCCCAAACCCCCTGCCCCCGGCAACCCTCAGTTTGTTTTGTGAGATTAAGAGTCACTTATGGTTTGTCTCCCTCCCAATCCCATCTTGTTTCATTTATTCTTCTTCTACCCACTTAAGCCTCCATGTTGCATCACCACTTCCTCATATCAGGGAGATCATATGATAGTTGTCTTTCTCTGCTTGACTTATTTCGCTAAGCATGATACGCTCTAGTTCCATCCATGTTGTTGCAAATGGCAAGATTTCATTTCTTTTGATGGCTGCATAGTATTCCATTGTGTATATATACCACATCTTCTTCTTTTATTTTTTTATCCACGTTCTCTTTAGCCAGCCTTCACTACAACCTAAACTTCTTGTTCACACGACGACATGACAGGCTTGAGCCCCTGGCTGCTAAAAGTGGCCCTGATTAAACCCTTTCAATGATTCCTCCACAAGAGGCTCGCCAGTGTTCCATCTGTACCCTCAGAAGGTCAAGGTGTAACTCAGCTGCTCGAGGGAACTCAGTTTCTTGGCTCCCAGGTGGTTAATGCCTGTTTGATTAGCTGTAAAACAAAATCCGGAAAATGCCAAGAGGCAAATCTCAATTCACCTTTCAGAGTGAAGCTCTCTGCCCAGTCATGGGAGAGGAGACAGAGGGGGTGGTGAGTTTCACAGCTGTTACATTTGCAACAGGTAAGCAAGTAAACGGATTCCTTTCTGATTCGACTCCTCCTGTCTCCTGCAGCACCTGAGTCCCCTTCAACTTCCAGCTGCTGACCCCTGACTAGAGACAGCTCAGTGCTATCTGCTGCCCTCTCTGCTCAGCTGTCCATTCCCAGCTGGATGCCCCCTCTCCATTCCAGGCAGCCTCCGCCTTCCCTGGTCTGATGCCATCTTGTTACTTTTGTTCTAAGCTAACCCCCACCACCAACAAACTGGTGTCTAGTGTGCATCTCTACCATGCTTCTCTAGAAAATCCTTCTCACCCTCAATTCTACCAGAAAAATTAAAAGCAAAGAATAAAAGAAACTAAACCTTCCCTATGTAAAATAAAACACCCCATGGAGCACTGGGTGTGGTACATAAACAGTGAATTTTGGAACACTCAAAAGAAATAAGATAAAATAAAATAAAATGGAAAACAAAAAACAAAAAACACCCCCACCTTCTGTTCTCTCCTCTGGACCATGTTTGCACTCGCTCCATCCTAGAAGATAAGGTGGAAAATTCGGTCAAGTCAATGGGTATGGTGGGTTCCCGGTAATCATCTCCTGTGATGTTTTCTTGCACACACACAAAGGTCCAAATATGATGGTTGCCTTGTATTCTTTTCCACATCACAGTGTGGTCCCCCCATGGACAGCTGTTCATTGAGGAAGACAGCCCTACTGACTCCCAGGAACGATTACTACTACAGCACTAGGAATCCATAGGGCCAGTTGTCCAACATTTCCCTCTGGCTGTTAATGATCACAGAGAGTGAGCAGACAAAGCGAGCTGACCAGATCTTAAAGTCGTCAGTGTACAGGACACTGCAGCGTTGGGTTTCTGTCTGCCACCTGTGTGCTTGCCCATCTGGCAGAGCCAATCCATTGGTTTCCACCTTAATATTACATAACTCTACTTGCTTTTCTGACTTCTTTTGCCTTTCTGTGCATTCATGGCTCACCACATCATTTTTACTCCAGGTCATTCTTGAGTAGGGTTGCTTTCTGAATTCAGCTTGACTCCTACTGTGCTGGTTTTTCTCCTGGACCTGTACTTCCAGGCATGGCATGTTCTCAGGTGGGGAGTGTGAAAGTGGTATAAATGTAGCATGTCTCTGTCTATACAAAGCCCTTCCAGATGGGCCTCCGTGACCACAGGAGAGGCCAAGATGGGTTCATCAACCGAAGTCTCTGAAGCCCACAGCTCACCTGTGACACCTGCCGACTCCAGCTGAATGAAAGTGGGCCAGCCTCCCACGGACCCACGTTGTCATCGTCACAGCCCCCAGCTCCCACAAACGGGCTGTGTGTTTGTCTGGCTGACTTTCTGCAGGAGCATCTGTCACTCTCCAACGTTTCCTTTATCATTGCAGCAAAGTATTTAAACACTACCCACTGAACCCCATCTGTCACTGCGCCCCATCGCTGTCAGGGCCCTGCCTCCCCAGGTCTGTGAAGAAACTCGCTGGCAAAGGCTCTGTGCCAAACAACAGGGCAAATTAAATCAAAGCGTGCTCTGGCACCCAGGGGGAAAATGCACATCAGCTTTGACTTATTGCATGGAGCACACTTACAAGAGAGAAAGCAGCGGCTTTTGTCACTGCAAGGGGCCATGAAAAATGAATTAGGGCCTCTGCTGAGAGAGGGCATGGAGGAGAATCTTTCATTCCGAGACGTTGTCCTCTCTCACCTTGCAAGAAGGAAATAATAAAAGAAGAACTTGTGGTGGGTCTAAGTCTCTCCAAGCTTTGACTGTATCCTCAAGCACTCCTGACTGTAGAAAGGAAGTGAGGAGTAGGGGAGAAAAGGGTTTTTGTGAGTCCTGGGAACAGCCCAAGTTGCATGGCGCTCCCAGAGGACGAGAACGTGAACAAGTGCAGCTGACAATGAGCAGCACCCTGAGAGGAGAGACGTGCTGGGCAGCAGGGCGACCAGGGGAGGACGTCAGGACTTGTCTTCCACCTCCTGATCAGTTCAGGTCGCTAGAGAACTGGCCATACCATTTCTAAACCCTCCCTGTAAGTCACTTACAGAGCTGACCCTTCTCCCCAATTGATGTCTCTTAAGCCCCACATTCCTATGAGATAAGAATTATTTTTGCCCATTTTACAGATGAGAAACCTCAAAAAAGTTTAAAACTATTCCTCACAGCCATCTAATTGGTGTGCAGCATGGCCAGGATTCAAATCCACATCTGTCCGATTTCAAAGCCCGTTGCTTCCCTTTATAAAAGAATTTCTCCTCCATCTCCCAGCTCCCTGTGAGACACAGCTCATTTATTTTCCTATAATGTGGGAGGGGCTTTCGATTTCCTAATAGATTGCTCACCTGCCATACTAATGGAGCTGGCATTCACTGTGGATTTAGCCGCAGCGTCTTACCCACCAGACACATTTGTACTTTGTGACAGCGCAGAACATGTGGACAGCTGCTCAGGCATTTCTAACGCAGCCCTTCCCAGGCAGAGCTCCTGACTGTAGATAGCATGGCTCCACCTTCCAGAAGAGGAGGAGCCCACAGACCCCTCTAATTAGATCCCAGGCTAGACAACTCAGCCTTCAGCTGCAGGAACTGGAAATGCACACTAGGCTCTTTCTTGGTCTGGTGGGAAGGACCTAGGACTGTGGGGTGGATTTTCTCTGCTCTGACCTCCTCTCTTTTAGCTCTGTGTATCCATCTGTGGGTTATTACACTCTGTGATTGCATACTTTCCTCAAGTCCAGAGTTGGTCTTGGATAAAATATATCAGGCACTGTGTTAGGTGTCTGCTAAATTTTCCAGTTTTTTTCTGAAAGATTCCTGAATGTCACAAAATCTTTGGGCAGGTGTTGAACTGTCTGTACATTTCAAACAGAATGTGCTGCCCTAGGCAGTGCTTGTTTTCTGCCCTTTCATAATTGGGTAATACTGAGACCCAGGTTTGTACTCTGCCAGTGCACTCTGCTAACTCGGGCTTTGTTTGCATATTCTTAGTGTTTGTCCTTAGATAACTTTGGCTGTCTTTCAACGATCCTTGACCATAGTAAGAAAAGCACACAGGGCCACAGTGTAAACAGACCACTAACCTAAAATGAGCCTTTTTGGACCTAACCCCTCCACTCAGCACAAGCACCAGCAGACCCAATGTGGGCAGAATAATGCTATGGCTTTATCAAAAATCCATAAGCACATTATGATAGTGAGCAAGTGTTCTCCCGTAAGACAGTGACAGACACCCTTCATACATACATGTGACAGTCAAACAGATGTTTGGCTGAATGTAGTCAAAACAGTCCAATTCAGTAAAAATTCAAAAAGGTTCTGTTTGGAAGCATCTTCTATGCTTAATGTCATAAGATTCCTGTTTATAGACTCCCAGTGATTTAACTGGTAGAAATATAGATCATCACTTTGTGAATATGATGTAAGCATTGACCACCTTCCCTGTTTCTCAACCCTTTGGGAAATCACTGTTCTATATGGCAGCTGGTGTGGGAAGGGGCAGATGATATGTAAGAATATTATATCCATAATCTCACCCCTCAGATACATGGTTTCCTAGTACAGTCATGCATTTAGAACAGTTAACCATTGTAAGTGTGAATGTAAGTTTTGATGGGATTAATATTATAAAGAGTTAAATTCCATAGCATAAACTTGAAGAAGAGAAGACCACAGGGCAGGATGAGTGCTCAGCGAGAGGCTTAAATAAAAATAAAGAAAACATGGGAACCAGGGATTAGAAAGTTGTCACTGAGGAACCACCATTAAAAAGTCCTTTGGTTGGTCACTAATAAGTCAACAATAAATAATAAATCAGTGGTTTTGAGAGTTTTGTGTAGAATTAGTTGATGAAATAATTTGTCAGAGGGGACAAGGAAGATGTGTTCTGGAAGATATGGGGGAGTTTTGTGATTACTTTACTACAGAGGGAAAGGTATTCCACCTGGGAGAGTCAGCGACTCTCTGCTTTGCCTAGAACTCATCTTGACCCTAAACTCAAACTGAAAACTGGGTTAAGTTGATGGTCCTTTCCTCCATGATCAATGAGGGCCAGAGATAAATTACATGTTTTATCTGGAAGGAATTTAAAATGTCACACAGTCTAATCCTCCACTCTTCTTCTTCTTCTTCTTCTTTTTTTTTTTTTAAGATGAGAGAATACAACTTCAGAGAGGTTAAGGGAATTTCTCAAAGTCACACAGCTAATTAGTAGCAGAAGCAAAACCAAGAATCTTAGAGTTTGACTCTTATGGTAATATCCTTCTTTAAACATCCGGCTGTCCTTTTGATCACCATGTAGGTGTTTAATTTTGTATGTTCATCTTTAGGAAAAATTTACAGCTTTATTGTAGATAAAGTGGCTTCAAAATGTGAATGATATAATTCAAAGCTACAGAAACCAGAAGATGAATAAAAGATGGTCATACAAATCTTTGCTATGGTACTCAATAGTGTTGAGCAAAAAAATCTGGTACCAATCTGTATCCTCAGATTAGACTTGACTGTAGTTGGAACAGCTAGAGTACAAAAGATTTCAAAATATAGTTTTATTCACAAACTGGCCAAACTGACCGGTTTTAGCTGAAGACCTGCCACAAAAGAGGGTCACCAGATGGGAAAGCCCTTTGTCTCCAGAGCATGGCCTGACATACAGCTGACTTTTTAGATGTTGGCAATAGAACACCAGGGAACCTTCTCTTCAGATGTGCTCCAGACTCAGTAAGTCGTAATCCTCAGCCTGGTTTGGAAAAGAGTTTCTAGGAATCTTGTCCTCATTTCCTCCTGAACACCACCTATAGATGCACCTTCTTTAGGAAAGGAAGACAAGGGTCATCGCAACTTATATGGGAATGGTGTCATGGATAGAGTTTATACTTAGGAGCCTGAGGATTCGGGTTCACTCCCTGACTCTCATTTTAGCTTCATGGTCATGTGCCTACATACCTGTTAACTGGACAAGGAGGGAAGATAATTTGCTGATTTCATTAGTTGGCCTGGTGCACTAAGCTGTTACCACTGTTTTATCTGTAGAAACAGGTGGGCTTTCTACTGAGACAACTATTCTTTAACCAAAGAAGTGCAGATAGCTTCATTTACCTGCTGGAACTTCCAAACAAGCATTCAAGAGCCTTCAGGTACTCATCTCCTCACCCTAGAGTCAGGATGGTAATGATAATGGGTATGAGTCTGCCTGGTGCCCCTCAATGCTCACTCTCAGCACTGCAGTGGGGGCGGGGGGGGACCACCCACTACTCCCTACTGTGGGGCTTATAATACTTTGGAGGGTCTGGTGGAACAGCCAGGCAAGAGGGAAGCACCCAGGAAGAGGGAAAACCTGGGATCATTTTCTGTGTTTGGTCAGAACTTGTTAAATGTTCTGTGGAGGTTCAAACTGCTCACATCCGTAGGCCTCATTTAGAAGGCAGTATCTCTAAGACTGGAGATTGGAGTGTGGAAGGCCACAGGAGCACAGGCCTTGATAGAGAATAGATGGGTTTGGGGCTTTGGTAGGGCAGGAGCTGCCATCCGAGCAGTTTTAATAGGACAGGAGCAGGTAGATTACAAGGAAAGAAATGGGTATAAATATTTTGAGTGGAAGAAGGGAAAAAGCAGGGTGACTGTGTTCGACTGGTCACAGTGTGGAGACTTTTCAGGATTTCTAAACTGGAAACTCTTAGCATGAAAGCAAGTGACTGAGCTGAACCTACCAGCAGCTGGGAGTCCAGACTTTGCTCCGTGGGTATCCATTAATGAGTCAGAGACTGGATGGAAAAGCGTCCAAATTGGTGGGCCTTCACCCAGATAGAAGCCCACCCAGGCATGTGCAGTGAGCACGCAGCATTCTGTCCCTTTGTCCTCCACCCACTGCCTCTGGTGGGCCTTCACCCAGATAGAAGCCCACCCAGGCATGTGCAGTGAGCACGCAGCATTCTGTCCCTTTGTCCTCCACCCACTGCCTC
>NC_081557.1:77961145-78019796 GCF_022355385.1 Mustela nigripes | reverse complement strand
AGTCTTGCAGTTAATTTAATTTTTTCTTTTTCATTTTTTTTTTTTTCTCGCCTTCGGGTAAAATTTTTTTTTTTTTTAACTGTTACCTTTTTCTTTTTTAACGATTTTTTACTAGTTTATCTAATATATATATATATTTTTTTTTTTACATTTTTCTTAGGTGTTTTCTTTTTTTAAAATTCTTTTCTTTTCTTTTTTTTTTTTTTTTTCTTTTTTCTCTCTTCCTTTTTGAACCTCTTTTTATCCCCTTTCTCCCCACTCACGATTTTGGATCTCTTCTAATTTGGTTAAAGCATATTTTCCTGGGGTTGTTGCCACCCTTTTAGTATTTTACTTGCCCCTTCATTTACTCTTATCTGGACAAAATGACAAGACGTAAAAATTCAACACAAAAAAAAGAACAAGAGGCAGTACCGAAGGCTAGGGACCTAATCAATACAGACATCGGTAATATGTCAGATCTAGAGTTCAGAATGACAATTCTCAAGGTTCTAGCCGGGCTCGAAAAAGGCATGGAAGATATTAGAGAAACCCTCTCGAGAGATATAAAAGCCCTTTCTGGAGAAATAAAAGAACTAAAATCTAACCAAGGTGAAATCAAAAAAGCTATTAATGAGGTGCAATCAAAAATGGAGGCTCTCACTGCTAGGATAAATGAGGCAGAAGACAGAATTAGTGATATAGAAGACCAAATGACAGAGAATAAAGAAGCTGATCAAAAGAGGGACAAACAGCTACTGGACCACGAGGGGAGAATTCGAGAGATAAGTGACACCATAAGACGAAACAACATTAGAATAATTGGGATTCCAGAAGAAGAAGAAAGTGAGAGGGGAGCAGAAGGTATACTGGAGAGAATTATTGGGGAGAATTTCCCCAATATGGCAAAGGGAACGAGCATCAAAATTCAGGAGGTTCAGAGAATGCCCCTCAAAATCAATAAGAATAGGCCCACACCTCGTCACCTAATAGTAAAATTTACAAGTCTCAATGACAAAGAGAAAATCCTGAAAGCAGCCCGGGAAAAGAAGTCTGTAACATACAATGGTAAAAATATTAGATTGGCAGCTGACTTATCTACAGAGACCTGGCAGGCCAGAAAGAGCTGGCATGATATTTTCAGAGCACTAAACGAGAAAAACATGCAGCCAAGAATACTATATCCAGCTAGGCTATCATTGAAAATAGAAGGAGAGATTAAAAGCTTCCAGGACAAACAAAAACTGAAAGAATTTGCAAACACCAAACCAGCTCTACAGGAAATCTTGAAAGGGGTCCTCTAAGCAAAGAGAGAGCCTACAAGTGGTAGATCAGAAAGGAACAGAGACCATATACAGTAACAGTCACCTTACAGGCAATACAATGGCACTAAATTCATATCTCTCAATAGTTACCCTGAATGTGAATGGGCTAAATGCCCCTGTCAAAAGACACAGGGTATCAGAATGGATAAAAAAAACAAAACCCATCTATATGTTGCCTCCAAGAAACTCATTTTAAGCCCGAAGACACCTCCAGATTTAAAGTGAGGGGGTGGAAAAGAATTTACCATGCTAATGGACATCAGAAGAAAGCAGGAGTGGCAATCCTTATATCAGATCAATTAGATTTTAAGCCAAAGACTATAATAAGAGATGAGGAAGGACACTATATCATACTCAAAGGGTCTGTCCAACAAGAAGATTTAACAATTTTAAATATCTATGCCCCCAATGTGGGAGCAGCCAACTATATAAACCAATTAATAACAAAATCAAAGAAACACATCAACAATAATACAATGATAGTAGGGGACTTTAACACTCCCCTCACTGAAATGGACAGGTCATCCAAGCAAAAGATCAGCAAGGAAATAAAGGCCTTAAACGACACACTGGACCAGATGGACATCACAGATATATTCAGAATATTTCATCCCAAAGCAACAGAATACACATTCTTCTCTAGTGCACATGGAACATTCTCCAGAATAGATCACATCCTCGGTCCTAAATCAGGACTCAACCGGTATCAAAAGATTGGGATCATTCCCTGCATATTTTCAGACCACAATGCTCTAAAGCTAGAACTCAACCACAAAAGGAAGTTTGGAAAGAACCCAAATACATGGAGACTAAACAGTATCCTTCTAAAGAATGAATGGGTCAACCAGGAAATTAAAGAAGAATTGAAAAAAATCATGGAAACAAATGATAATGAAAACACAACGGTTCAAAATCTGTGGGACACAACAAAGGCAGTCCTGAGAGGAAAATATATAGCGGTACAAGCCTTTCTCAAGAAACAAGAAAGGTCTCAGGTACACAACCTAACCCTACACCTAAAGGAGCTGGAGAAAGAACAAGAAAGAAACCCTAAGCCCAGCAGGAGAAGAGAAATCATAAAGATCAGAGCAGAAATCAATGAAATAGAAACCAAAAAAACAATAGAACAAATCAACGAAACTAGGAGCTGGTTCTTTGAAAGAATTAATAAAATTGATAAACCCCTGGCCCGACTTATCAAAAAGAAAAGAGAAAGGACCCAAATAAATAAAATCATGAATGAAAGATGAGAGATCACAACTAACACCAAAGAAATACAAACTATTATAAGAACATACTATGAGCAACTCTACGGCAATAAATTTGACAATCTGGAAGAAATGGATGCATTCCTAGAAACATATAAACTACCACAACTGAACCAGGAAGAAATAGAAAGCCTGAACAGACCTATAACCAGTAAGGAGATTGAAACAGTCATTAAAATTCTCCAAACAAACAAAAGCCCAGGGCCAGACGGCTTCCCAGGGGAATTCTACCAAACATTTAAAGAAGAACTAATTCCTATTCTCCTGAAACTGTTCCAAAAAATAGAAATGGAAGGAAAACTTCCAAACTCATTTTATGAGGCCAGCATCACCTTGATCCCAAAACCAGACAAGGATCCCACCAAAAAAGAGAGCTATAGACCGATATCCTTGATGAACACAGATGCGAAAATACTCAACAAAATACTAGCCAATAGGATTCAACAGTACATTAAAAAGATTATTCACCACGACCAAGTGGGATTTATTCCAGGGCTGCAAGGTTGGTTCAACATCCGCAAATCAGTCAATGTGATACAACACATCAATAAAAGAAAGAACAAGAACCATATGATACTCTCAATAGATGCTGAAAAAGCATTTGACAAAGTACAACATCCCTTCCTGATCAAAACTCTTCAAAGTGTAGGGATAGAGGGCACATACCTCAATATCATCAAAGCCATCTATGAAAAACCCACCGCAAATATCATTCTCAATGGAGAAAAACTGAAAGCTTTTCCGCTAAGGTCAGGAACACGGCAGGGATGTCCATTATCACCACTGCTATTCAACATTGTACTAGAGGTCCTAGCCTCAGCAATCAGACAACAAAAGGAAATTAAAGGCATCCAAATCAGCAATGAAGAAGTCAAATTATCACTCTTCGCAGATGATATGATACTATATGTGGAAAACCGAAAAGAATGCACTCCAAAACTGCTAGAACTTATACAGGAATTCAGTAAAGTGTCAGGATATAAAATCAATGCACAGAAATCAGTTGCATTTCTCTACACCAACAGCAAGACAGAAGAAAGAGATATTAAGGAGTCAATCCCATTTACAATTGCATCCAAAACCATAAGATACCTAGGAATAAACCTAACCAAAGAGACACAGAATCTATACTCAGAAAACTATAAAGTACTCATGAAAGAAATTGAGGAAGACACAAAGAAATGGAAAAATGTTCCATGCTCCTGGATTGGAAGAATAAATATTGTGAAAATGTCTATGCTACCTAAAGCAATCTACACATTTAATGCAATTCCTATCAAAGTACCATCCATCTTTTTCAAAGAAATGGAACAAATAATTCTAAAATTTATATGGAACCAGAAAAGACCTCGAATAGCCAAAGGGATATTGAAAAAGAAAGCCAACGTTGGTGTCATCACAATTCCGGACTTCAAGCTCTATTACAAAGCTGTCATCATCAAGACAGCATGGTACTGGCACAAAAACAGACACATAGATCAATGGAACAGAATAGAGAGCCCAGAAATAGACCCTCAAATCTATGGTCAACTAATCTTCGACAAAGCAGGAAAGAATGTCCAATGGAAAAAAGACAGCCTTTTCAATAAATGGTGCTGGGAAAATTGGACAGCCACATGCAGAAAAATGAAATTGGACCATTTCCTTACACCACACACAAAAATAGACTCAAAATGGATGAAGGACCTCAATGTACGAAAGGAATCCATCAAAATCCTTGAGAACACGGGCAGCAACCTCTTCGACCTCTGCCGCAGCAACATCCTCCTAGGAACAACGCAAAAGGCAAGGGAAGCAAGGGCAAAAATGAACTACTGGGATTTCATCAAGATCAAAAGCTTTTGCACAGCAAAGGAAACAGTTAACAAAATCAAAAGACAACTGACAGAATGGGAGAAGATATTTGCAAACGACATATCAGATAAAGGACTAGTGTCCAGAATCTATAAAGAACTTAGCAAACTCAACACCCAAAGAACAAATAATCCAATCAAGAAATGGGCAGAAGACATGAACAGACATTTCTGCAAAGAAGACATCCAGATGGCCAACAGACACATGAAAAAGTGCTCCATATCACTCGGCATCAGGGAAATACAAATCAAAACCACAATGAGATATCACCTCACACCAGTCAGAATGGCTAAAATCAACAAGTCAGGAAATGACAGATGCTGGCGAGGATGCGGAGAAAGGGGAACCCTCCTACACTGTTGGTGGGAATGCAAGCTGGTGCAGCCACTCTGGAAAACAGCATGGAGGTTCCTCAAAATGTTGAAAATAGAACTGCCCTATGACCCAGCAATTGCACTATTGGGTATTTACCCTAAAGATACAAATGTAGTGATCCAAAGGGACACATGCACCCGAATGTTTATAGCAGCAATGTCCACAATAGCCAAACTATGGAAAGAACCTAGATGTCCATCAACAGATGAATGGATCAAGAAGATGTGGTATATATACACAATGGAATACTATGCAGCCATCAAAAGAAATGAAATCTTGCCATTTGCAACAACATGGATGGAACTAGAGCGTATCATGCTTAGCGAAATAAGTCAAGCAGAGAAAGACAACTATCATATGATCTCCCTGATATGAGGAAGTGGTGATGCAACATGGAGGCTTAAGTGGGTAGAAGAATAAATGAAACAAGATGGGATTGGGAGGGAGACAAACCATAAGTGACTCTTAATCTCACAAAACAAACTGAGGGTTGCCGGGGGGAGGGGGTTTGGGAGAAGGGGGTGGGATTATGGACATTGGGGAGGGTATGTGATTTGGTGAGTGCTGTGAAGTGTGTAAACCTGGTGATTCACAGACCTGTACCCCTGGGGATAAAAATATATGTTTATAAAAATAAAAAAATTAAAAAAAAAAAAAAAAAAAAAAAACTTCCCAGCACACTATTTCTATGAACATGAAATTGAATAACTAATAGCCACCATGAAAACAAGTATCAACACATTTTATTTAAGAAAAAAAAATTCCCTCTCATTTTAGCTCTAAGCAGTGCTTAGGAAATTTCATCAACACATTGTAATATTAATCAAGAATAAGTTGGTACATAATGTTTGGTGTGCCAAAAAATACATTTACACTATAATTTGTTTCTTAGAGAGGCCATGGAGAGAAGTGCACTGAGAACCGTCTGCCGCTGAATTTAATACAAATAACTCCCTGATTGATCGTCCTTTATAAATTGAAATTTGAGTCATTTAATATTCCTTCTCCCATAGTTTGGTCAATATGTGCACATTTTCTAGTTTATGAATCTTTTTTCTACTAAAGCCAACCTTTTAAAAGATTTTCTTCAATTTAACTTGGTTTGTATTTGGGAGGTTGTTCTCTCTCCTTTCACTCAGAACCAAAGTTTAAGTGAGGAGGCTTTGCTAATTCTGTGACCAATTTTATTGTCGGTAAGCAGATAAAAACCTGAGGCAAGCACAAACCAATGGACTTTGACCCAAGACAAAAAAGGGAGAGAGAGAAAGAGAGAGAGAGAGAGAGAGAAAGTGACAGGCTCACATTTCACTTTTCCAGACTTTGGTGGATCCCACTTATTTCATTGACAAAATGTTAACTTGAAGAAGCCACCAAATGTCCACACCTAGTTGTATTTAAAGGAGCCCACAGTCTTGATTTTTATGTATTTTTACACAAGTGGGATCATTCGATAAGTATTGTTTTGCAACTTGTCTTTTTTTAAAATTTAACACTATTACTACCTCACCGTATATAACAGGTGATATAAATGAATATCTATGTAATAGATATTCATATATCTACATAATAGATATTCATATCTATATAATATATACAATAATAATTCATATCTATATAATATATACAAATGAATACATGATAGATATTCATCTATCATATCCTTTTTATCTGCTACATAATATCCATAATATTACTGTTATTACCTATTCAAACCTTCCCCTTTGGGTGAACATTTAGCTTATTTTCAGATATATTTATGGAAAATCTCAATCAATGGTTTCCAAACTAATAAAACTGAATAATCACTTCTTATTTTCAAATGAAATCTCATACAGAACACGTTAAGTCAAAGGTAAATTCAGGGATGGAGTGAGTGTAGGGTCTGGGCTCCACCAGCTCAGTTTTGGGAGCTGTCCCTGGACAGTTCCACCCCACGTTACTGCTGCAGCCTCCCAGGTACCCTGACCAATCCCTGGTGCTCCCACAACAACACTTCGAAAAACTAGAGAGCCAGACAAAAAGTCTAAGGATTCTCTGTTCTAAGCAATAAAGGTTTCTGACCAAAATTGGTCCAGAGATCAGTGAAGACACTAATGGAGTGGATGTCTTTAAGTTTCCAACTTGAGATATTTACAAACCTGAAGACTGTGGAAATGACAACTCAGATAACATTCCTGGAGCAGTATTCACACATGCATATATGTGGAAGGACCAAAGGCCAAAGCAAGTCTTGCCAGCTGCTCCATGTGGACTTTCCTCTCTCATTACCCAAGATGATGAGCTGCTGTAGTTTATTTGGTATGGGGTGAACTGTAAGAATTTTTTTATTGCAACAAATTTAACTTCCAAATTATGTCTTCCTTAGGCTAAAAATAAAGTGCATTTCCAACTCTTATGCACAGTAACTGAACAGAAGAGCCAGCAACCCTGATACGTGATGTATGACAGCAAGAAAACAATGTGGGCCTAGAATCATATTCCATTAAATAAGTAATAATGAGTAGATAAATACCTGAATTATTGTTCCCTACAATAGGGAAATGACTCAACATTTAAATGCATATCATATTCCACAATTCCCAGGGACCTGTCATGTTTACATTTAATAGGTACTTAGAAAATGTCTGCTGGATCAAATAGTTAATTTTAATGAAATTTGATTTTCAGTTGTATGTAATATATATATATATATACATATTGTACATTATATATCATTGCATGTAATGTACACACACATTAAAGGAATATGAGGGAATTAACCAATATCTGAAAAGTTGATTGAAGAGACTGATGGTAAAATGACCATTTGAGATTGAAAGTTAAAACAAAGTATTCTGTAGCATGTACAACTGTGTATTATCAATCCCCCTGTGAACCGGATTATGAAATAGTTCCTTCTGCTCTGCTTCTGCCTCTTTTCCCTGCACCTTTACTTCCTCCTGGATCTAATCTGCCTCCCAACATGCTCTGGGCAGCTCTCATATGCACCCTGATACATAGAGCTCCCACCTGGAGACTTCACCTAAGACTTCTTAACAAGACCCCCAAAATGTGACCATACACCTCAGATTTTCAGGAACATCCCAATTTTAAGTAATCAATCTTACCATCCCCGGCAATATATTCATTTGTCAAGACATATGTCCTGATTAGGAAAAATGACTCCTATTTTCATGCTACAAAAGTTATCCTTCCCTCCTTTATTTCAGCTCACCTCTCTTCAAAGTACCATTCATTCCAGAAAGATGAACTAAGAATATCTGACAAAATGAAATCTTACCAAGGAGGAAATAACTTGAGCAAGGGTGATTGTTGTCTTTTTAGGAAGAGGCATACTACAAAGCCATGAGTCTCTAATTCCAGAAGGCATGTATTTGTTCATGAAGATTTTTCTAGTATCCTTCTAGCTACACCTTAACTGACTGTGAATGCACACGACTCACTATTTTTTCTGTTTTTTTCCTTTTTTTCCTTTTTTTTTTTTTTTAAGTTTTCTCATATGCTTTTTCTCCAAATGAGGTACAGGGGATGAACACCTGTTTATAGGTATAAGCCAAACAAGAAACTACAAAAGACCATGGCATTTTGGTTGCAAACAATAGTTACACTGTGCTATGTTACTGTATCAATATTTCTCTATCTTCATTAATGCTGTTAATCATAAATATTCCATGCATTCTCTATTCCCTCCAGGCGCTGTGAGTCATGTCTGCTCAGAAAGACACTGTTCTCACAGGCTGCCACTCATAGCCATTGTGAGAGACAGACACTTCAGCATTCACTATGCAAGTGTTTACTGAATTCACAAACACGAGACAGCTTCACAGAAACACACATCTCAGTGGAGCCTTCTGCACAGATGTCAGATTTCCGTAGGAGCCTCCCGGAGGCACACAGATCCCACAATGGACTATTTTTAGGCCTGATAATTAATATTGGAGGAGAAAGGGAGGAGGATGAAAATGTGGCTCCAGCAAAAAAGCAATTACCATCTATACCATATTTTCTCACCTACAAGATGTGTTATTTTCAAAGAAATAACAAGAGAAAACTTCCTCAAACCTATAGATTTTTATGCTACACCTCCCATGAAGTAGACATTTAATTCTTTCCCTTCAAAATACTAGAAATGTTTAGTCTCATAGGTTAATATATGCAGCAAGTGTTATACCAGCGTGCATTCTACTACTACAAAAAATATGTTTGTTTCTAAGTCCCAGAGAGCAGGAGTTTGCTTTCCTCACACAAAACGAATAATCATGATCAGCAGTTGCTACCACAGAGCCTTGGCAATGCTTTCCTGCTTCTTTGCATGGGGTCCCTGAAGTCTCACTTTAAAGACATTTTCCCATTCCCTGCAACCTCATTGAAATTTGTCTCTCCTGTGCAGACTTTTGCAGTGTCCGTGGATTCATCCACATCTATTAAGGAAGGCACGTCTGTGCCACCCAAATTAAACCCACTTCGTGATGAAATGTGGAACAACCTCAGTGTCTGTTGAAGTCCAGAAATATGGTGAAAGGGGTGGTAGGAAACTCACCGTGGCCAGACAATGCTTCTGGATGCAAGCGTACTTATGCCGTGAGCCCACAGTTTAGGGGTGGGGTCCTGGAGGGATAGTTGCAACATGGAAAACCACAATTTTGATTTCGTAATTCAATTATCTTTTTAGTGGACCTGTCTATTTGAGATAATTATCCTTTTCCTTCTTGGAGTTCTATGTTCTCACTTCTGTGAAATTCATACAAACTTCAGCCCTTTTCTGAGTGTTTCCTTTATTTCCATCAAAGCCTGCTCTTCTTCTGGCTGCCACAGAGTGGTTGATGTGGGACAAGGATCAGTGTTCTTCTTCCTTAATCTATATGCCCACCCTAGACTTTGCCAAGATTTACATTTGTATATTCACGTATCTACCAGCCATCTCCTATCGATATACCGAAGAATCTCAAATTCAACAATTCCCTAACTGAGCTGAATACCTTTCCCTCCAAGCCAATCTACTATTGTGCTTACATCTCTGTCGCTGTGTTACAATGCCCTCAGTCACACCGAATTGACCTGCACAAGTCTCCCGTGGCCCTGGCTCTCATCCTCCACATCCTGTGTACCACCAGTTAAGCAATGTCTTTTCTAAAAGATATTTAGAATCCATACATCCCTCTTTATCTCTACCATCACTGCTGTGGTTCAAACCCTTATCATCACTCACCTGGACAACTAGAGCAGCTTCCTAAAGTGACCCCCTGTTTCCACATTCTCCAATTCATCCTCCATCCATCAGAGAGATCTCTCTAAAACACAATCAGAACCATATGACGGCTCCCCTTAAAACCTTCCAGTGGTTTCCTATCATCTGAAGGATAAATCCAAAACTCCTTAGCATGGTGTAGAGCCTGGTCCCTGCTTTTCTTCTTGCACAAGCCTAAAGACTGTCATCCTGCCTGGGAAAAGCTGTATTCCAGCAAACTGAACTGTCTGAAGGTAATTTCATAGATGCTTTTATTATCCCCTTAATTTGATCATACCTTCTTAATTAACTCAATCACATCTTACATTCCAGACTTAGCAACTGTATTTTACCCTGTAAGATCCAGCCCCAAGATGCCTCCCTGACAGAGCCCCCTGACACCCAAGATGCTCTGTGCCAGCTCTGCCACAAACCCAGGGACATTCTTGCCTGTGATATCATCCACCCCAAAGCGGACTCCACCATACCGGGGACTTTATCCTGCTCGCCATTGTATACCCAGTACCTGGAATGCTTATGGATGCTCCATTTTGTTAGTGAGTTACTTCCAAATATTCGTTCAAAAAACCAGGCCACAAGTGAAGATAAGCAGTAGCCCAGACTCATGTAGTACGTTTGCGCCATGCCTCTAAACCCAAACCTTAAGAAAAGCTCCTAAGAGTCATTAGGGAAAATTGAAGAGCCTCACTTTGGGAAACAAATTATTCTCTTGCTTCTTTCTATTATTTTTTCCCCCTAGAAATGTTAGGAGGAATTTGTGCCTTTGCTTAAACTTCTCTTCTCATTTAGTCCAACGTCCATCTGTCCATCTGTAACTGTAACGGGTCCTTGGGCCTCCTCCAAGACTCAGTCTGCAGTTCTCTATTCTCATCTCACTCCCTTCTCTGGGGTCACTTCCCTTGTACGCACAGCTGTTCCAAACTCAATTCCTGCACTGGCTGCCTTCTGAACTTCAGGCCAATTTTCTAACTGGAAGCCAGGCTGCCATCCTGAAGGTTCTACTGTCAACTCAAACAAGACACTAAAACAAGATTTATCCTTTCCCCCCAAACCACCCCTCCTCATGACTTTCCTGCTTTATTCGATGGCACCAGCATTCTGAATCACTCAGCCTTGAAAACGCAGAATCAACTTTGTCATCTTCTCCTTCTATGCCTCCCACATTTAATCAGTAACAACAGCCTTTTTAATTAATATGGATGTGGGGAAATTAACGAAGTTTTCAGACATGACAAGTAGTTTGGTTTAATTGATGTGGAGGATATGTTAAAGCACTGATGAAATGTAAAAGCAGAATGGTAGCACAGAACCAGGTGCTGTGGGGCTTTAAATTCAAAGCCAAGGGACTGGGGATTCCTTTACAATAAGGACACTTTGAAGGTGGTGAGGATACTATTGTAAGAAATGAGATCTAGTAAAAAATTAATCTGGTCTTGGCATGCAAAAAGGATTAGAATGGCGGTGGCGGAATGCATTTAAAGTTCAAACACAAAGGATCGTGGTTCGGTTCCACACCAGCTGTGTGACTTTGTTAAAGCACTCAACTTCTCGGAGTCTAAGTGCCATCTCCAGAAAATAGGTGAATAATAGCTATCAGAACATTCTGCAGGTTAGAGATAGAGCACACAAAGGTATATAGGATAGTGCCAGCACATTTGAGGCACCAAACAACTTGTCACTTTGACTTTAAGAGTTCTTACTCCTCAGCAGGAGAGTTTCTTGATTCTTGGCTGCTAGGGCCTACAGCCCTGGCTACAAATTAGTTCAACCCCATAGAATGTTGAGACCATACCTGGACACCCTTAACCTCAGTCAAAGTTCTACAGGGACTTTCTGTCCACCACCCTCCAGTTAGACCACAAACTCCAGGAGAGCACAGCCATGCCTGCTCATCTTTATAGTTACAAAGTATAATCAGCACCTAACACATAAGAAGATCTTAGTATGTGTCCAATGAATGAGTGAATGCGCCACATTCTGTAGTTTGGCTTGCTCTCACCATGACTGGCTTCCTTTCAATACAGTTAGGTTTACAGCTATTTGAAGAGCAGCACACTCCCCCAGTTTGTGAACACTTTTGAGTTACCCTTGGCACCTATAAGCAGATAATATCTGATACGAAGGTCCTTTTTCTTCTTCCAAGTACTCTCAAGTACACTTTGAAGCTGTTCAAATTGGCAGAAGGAATTTCCTCTTATATCAAGAAATAAAGTAATAAGATGCTTCAGTCCTATTTACATTAAAAGTTAATGTCCTTATTTATTCATCGAGTTTTATGGATCTTCCTAAATCTATCTTCAGCTCTTTGGGTTTCTCTCTGGACAGAGTTGCCCTTGCTCAAGCCGGATACATAGAGAGAAATGGGCAATTAGCAGCCCTATAAATGGCCTGTTAGGGAGACACTCTTCCTGTTCTGACAATGGCAGCTGTCCCAGACTGCCCAAACCGACTCTGACTTCCCTGACCTCCATGGGCCTCTCTTCAGACCTCTGCTGCCTGGCTCCTTTGCATTTGCTAAACATCTTCTTTCACAAGACAATGACTGGCTGATTTGGCTTTGTCATATGGGGGATAAGTCAGAGCTTTTTCCTGGAAGGGCCAATCCCAGGAGGCCTGCCAGTGCTACCCACTGCCAGTGCTTCCCTTCTGTCTGTACATAGAGGTCCTTGGGCACTCTACAAGGATCTTTGTGTCAATCTCCAAGAATTTCCCTTTGTCATTTCTGGAACTGTCATTTCTGGAGAACTATGTCTCCATCCAGCAGCCAAGCGGGAGTTGTTCCTCAATTTAGGAGTAGGAAAAAAAGCAGAAAGATATGGTGAGGATTGGAA
Organism: Mustela nigripes; assembly: GCF_022355385.1. Classification (NCBI taxonomy): domain Eukaryota; kingdom Metazoa; phylum Chordata; class Mammalia; order Carnivora; family Mustelidae; genus Mustela; species Mustela nigripes. The sequence continues at coordinate 78,006,916 of NC_081557.1, read as the reverse complement.
TGAAAGGAAAATCTGCAAGTAAGGAAACGTCCTTTGGAGTTGGATTTGACTTGGTGGGTGAATGAAGAGCACACCCTTTTATTAATACTTGTTGATCCCATTTGAAGAGGCAGTGCACAAAAATCACTTCCTGAGGGTTTAGTTTCACAAGTGAGTATGAGGTAACTTGGAAGAACAGGGTTACATTTTGACCTGTGATGGGATTTTGTTTTCAGGCAGACTTGAATTTTAATTCCAATCCCAACATTAATTAAGTAAGTGGTTAAGTTACCAGCAGAGCACTTGATTCACCAGTTGATGCCCCCAAAATGCTAATTGTTATCATTTTTAATATCATGTTGCTGTTAGTATAATTATTTTGAAGACTGTAACATGACCAGGAGGGGAATACCTTAGAAGTCAGTTAGGCCCCTTATCCTTTTTCATTGTTGCTGGGGAGGGAAATATTCTCTTGAATGGAGAGATGGCCAGCTTGAAAGGTTTGGCATCGTGAGATTTGGGGGGGGACTTCTAGGGTTTATTAGGTTATTAATATACAAAGCACTGGGGTCAGAATATTTCCCAATGAGAAAATACTGTCTGTACAAACAGTAGAAAGGACCCAGTAAATACTGACTGGGCTGAATTTAACTGGGTCAGGTCCATAGCCTTTGCTTCTGTCTCTGATGCTCATTAAGAGGAAATGGTAATAGGAGTTCAAAAGTATGTACTTTAATCACATAAAGAATAAAGACACAGCCTTAAACGACTTGCTCTCCTAAACTGAGGACACATCGCCCAGTGGGGAAAGACATGGGTACGAGAGTCAGACATGACTTCCAGCTCTGACCCTATGATCTCATTAGCTGTATGATTTCAGGTAACTTATCTAATTTCTCTAAATTGTAGTTTCCTTCTGTGTGAATCAACAAGATTGATGGTGTTACCAGAAGGATTAGATAAAGGCTTATCAAAAGAGTTAACTAAAACAGTTGTACAGAAAGCCTGGACCACAGTGCCTGGCAGGAAGCACTCATTCACATGTGTTCTACTTGTTGGACTCGTGTACACCATTGTGGATCTATATGTGAGTAGTATACAGCCAGTGTCTAGCATCTTCAGATCAGCATCCTGCTCAGAAATGCACTGCCACGTCTCTTTTTGTTTTTAGAATGCTGACCGGTCCAGAGATGAGGGGCTGATATTTTTATTTCCTCCTAACATTGGAAGCTGTTCAAGTCCTGTCACTGCAGCTTGTTTTCTTGATTTTAATTAAGTAAGGCTTTATGGTACTTACTTCAGTAAATCTCAAGTAATAGAGAGGAGGTTAGCTGGTTGAACTCAGACTCCAGGGTGTTAGTCCCAGCTTTGTTGATGCTGCTGGGCAATCTAGCTTGGCATCTTGTTGTGGAGGAGAATTAATAAAGAATGATCATGTCACTCTTCACAAACAGGATTGCAGTAGAAATAATCAATGATGATAATGTAGAACTAGTGCTTCTGAAAAGTCAACTACTCTTACCAGTGGGTGTCTTCCTGGAAACCAGTCCTTCCTGGGCCCTCCCACAGGCTGCCTGGTGTTCAGTAGATATCTGGGTATTCCGAATGAATGTGCAGCAAGTTCCTCTGACCACTGCTGCATAACCACATCATTCTTGATCCTTCCTCCTCCATTATAGATCTCCATTTGTGACTTCTGACATGTCTGGAATCTTATTCTTTCTTGTCATGATCCCTACTACAGCTTTGATTCTAGCTTTTATGAGTTATTTTCTGGAATATTGCAACAGGTTTGAAACTGGTCTCCTTGTCTCTTGTCTCACTATATGTCCAGTAAGCCCTCTTTCATATTATTGTGACACTGGTATATTTATAAGCCAAGAGCTAATCCTGTGACTTCTTTATTTCAGATTCTTCCCTGTCTTCTTGCTACATGCAGAATAAACTCCAAGCTTTTATGTAGTATATAAAGGAAGGGTGCCAAAGAGAACTGCCATTTAAGATTGCCTACACTGGGCCAGGAATTAAATCCAGCCATGTAACAAAATAAGTTTTATTTTTATTTTCAGGTCCACTTTAAAGGAACTGAGAATCAGAAAGGGTTGGAAACATCATAGAAGGTCTTCGAAGGAATATGTGAACTCATATTGTCTAACTTCCAAAGCCGTATTCTTTCCACCAGCTCTTCAAAACCATTTGACATTTCTAGCCTCATTTCTTCCTCTGCCTACCTTCTTCTTCCCTGTGGTGAAGCCACTCTAAACAACCCACAATTACTCACCAGGATATTAATATCCAGGCCTCCAAGCCTATGCACAGACTGTTGTATGCCTCGCACACCATTACCCACCACTTTTTCTTATTATGCCTCAATTCCTACTCCTCCTTTAAAGGATCATTTGGAATGCCATCTCATCCAGGAAATATTCCTCTATGTGTTGGGCATATTAATTGCTCTTTCCTCTGTGCTGCTTTCCAGTAGCAATCATCCTTCCATTCATACTTCCATTCATACATGCTACATCATCATTGTCTTTGTTTACATGTAGCCTGCCCTCATCTGTTCAACATCCCAGAATTGGCTTATCTCTGTCTGTATCTCTAGTGCCTGGCCCAGTAAGGAGTATATGGAAGGTGCTTAAATATATTTTGACTGGATGAGCATACAGAAAAAATGAAACATCAATCCCAGAAATTCTTCTTCTCCTTGTACTGACACTTGTCTATCTCTGTAGCAACCATCACAAAAATACATTTTTCTCCTTGTTAGGTTACGTTAGGTTAGGTTAGGTTGAGTTAATATTTTTCAAATAAATGTAACAAGAAAAAGGCTAAATCATCTCTGTATGAATCAAATAATCATACATACCCATGAGAATCAATTACTTGATCCACAGTTAGGGGAAAAAAAATCATTGTTGTGCTGGCATCCAGTTAAATTATAAACTAGCATAAACACACCTACAAACACATCGTTAAGCTCCCTGCCAATAATATAACAAAGTGCTAACATCAAGGGGGATTTCTTAGCTATTTCTTAAGATCATGCTTTGCCAAAAACACTGAAGGAGTCAAACTTCTATAATACAAGACATTTGGTTCTTTTTCCAGTTCCTTTTAGCTATAGTTTTCCCAACACAAGGTGAGAGATGAAAGCTGTCCGTTTGACCCTTCAGCTGCACGTCTGCAGGCTTCTCATCTTCACTGATGTCATCATTTTAGGACAAAGCACACTGAAAGTAAGAGCTTGGTAAAATGCAGGTATTCATATCACACTATCTCAAGGGATAGTGGGCTACTGATGAGTGTGTCCAGTGGCCTGGGCGGGGGGCGGGGCAGGAGGTTTAGGAATAAACTTGGAGAGAGGAGCATCTGCAGTGACTGCCGTTGAAAACTGCAGCCAGGCATGGAGGGCGAAGAGAAGCTCCGCTGCCTGTGTCAATACTCACAGCCAAAGAAACCACATCATTATCTCAGAAGGAGACTCTAGTCAGACATTTCATTTGAAAACTGTCATTTTACAAATGTTTAATTACTTCTCAAATGCAAAGAATGACTGCAAATTTGTGATCTGTCCTGTAAGAAGCTATCAACCTCAACCTCCTTGAGTCACTGGAAAGAAAAACATTTTACATAGAAAACTAAAGTGATTTGATCAGTTTTTGTTTAAAATGATTTTCCATCATCCCTATGGCTTTGTTCTCTGATCTCATCTATACCTCAGAGGAGATTTCCCAGTTAAAGACCCCTGGCACAGCAAGAGACAGCTTCTCTCTTCCAGCTACTCTCATGCCAGGTCCTCGAGATTTACTTTGGTTCCTGCTGCATTGCTAAGAAATCATGTGAAAATCAAGTTCTGGCTTTAATTAGGAGAACTCCATGGTGTTTCTCTGGGCATTTTGAAGACCTAGTTCATTTTGTTTTTACATGTAAAGCTTGAAGCTATGATCAGTTTTTAATGGGAATGGTTGCTGTTTCAAACAATGTCATGTGTTCATTTTAATTTGGTAACTATAACTAAGTGATTTAGGGCTCTAGATTTAGCCCCAGAGGGGATACAAAAGTGAGTATGGGAAAATCTTCACAAACTCTGACTCTGCTGGTCTCCTCACCTGGAAGAAGTCCCTCCTTATTTCCCTAACCAAAATTCACTGTGGTTGAACTCAAATTCTTTCTTCTCTATGCAGCCTCCTATGATAACTGAAAATTATCTGTCCTCCACTGAATTTCTTACCGCTGTTTATCCAGAATGTTCTCATAACATGGATGGCTAACAACTACATAGAATAGTTATTGCTTTTTCCTTCTATCCCCATTAGTCTTTAAGTTATTTGAGGATAAGATTTTGTCTTATAATAAAGCATGCAATAGGTATTTGAAATATAAAGTTATATTAATGACAGGAAAATTTCACTAAAGTATTTACATTGTGATGGAGGTGTGTGCAGGGAGAGGGAGAAGACGACAATTTGAAGTAGAAAATGATCACTATTACAAAAGAAAAGCTTTACCAATTCAAGTGGAAAGAAGACAATGATGCAATTGGAGGAACCATTAATATGTCAAGGCTTGGGCGACCAACTGTCTGGGACTGAAGGGTTTCCCAGGATGAGACACTTTCATGCTATACTGAGAAAGGCCCTGGAGGAAATCTGGATTAGTTGCTTGACCAGCTCAAGGAGGAGGTTGACTTAGGAGTGGGAAAAGGCATCCTGTACAAAGCCAGAGAGGATATCATAGGGCTTCTTGGAAGATGTAGAGAGTAGACTAGTTTCATAAGCATAAACTGAATGCAATTATGTAGGCTTTTTAGAGACAGATCAGAGTAAGACCTTGATAAACCCATTCACAAGAAACAGGAGGCATGGAAAACAGGAGCAAAGACACTAGTGAACAGTTTACATGGATCGGTATGCAATCTCTTTTTGACACTTCACTACTATCATGACCCTTCCCATAAACAGTTTCTAGAGAGAAACAAGGTTTCAGTGTCTATTGGCCATCAGGGAAACTGGCTTCCCTTCATGTTCAAAAAGTTTCAAGTTCACTAAGTAGATTGTTATGATGGGCAAGTAAGAGAAATTGAGGATGACAGTAGATCTTGTACAAAGCACATTGTCTGGAAAGCCAATGGTTTGGGGGCTGGGAAAAACCACTCTAATTCCTCCTACTTGGCTGCCCTCCAAAAGGGTGCTCCTGAACATAACCACAGGCACTGCTTTTTACCTATTTATTGAAAAGACCAATACCCCCAGGTTAGGGTCCACTCACAGTGTCTGGGAGCCAGGACAGGGAAGGAGAAGTACCGCTTATGCAGAATTAAGAGTCTCCTTTCAGGAGAGCAGAAAAGCTGCAGCCCAGAGTTGCTGACCTCGACATTTGATTATTTATACTGTCACAAAAAGTGTATAATTATGCCCTCCGAATTTCTCTTTGCCTATTAAGGGCTATGGTAACCAGCTGTTTACTGTTTACATGTTTACTGACGTAAAAAGAATTAACTGGATTAATTTATATTTTATCAAGAAGTATTTAGGAAGTTCAAGAAAGAACTTTCTGACACTAATTTATCTAGAAAACAAAATGAGTCACCCATATCCAAAACTCTTTTTTTTTTTTTCTTGAAAAACTTTAGGGGTATTAACTTTCTACATGGATTCATCATGCCCTCAGTAAAGAACATGCACATAAGTGCAGGTCTGTGATATAATTAACTGAAATTAGCCAAATAAGTTAATATAGCTTTCAGTTTTGTAGTACAAGTGAAGTCGCAAAGTAAGCCAACCTACCTCATCTTACTTTTCTCAAGTTTTATGTGAATAGCAGATTCTGAAACATGATTTATCCTGGGAATTTTTTCAATGTACTAACTCAACCATGCTCCATTCATCAGACCTGGGGAGATGTGGGAGGAAAGAGTATAACAGAGACTAGAAGCTGGGAGTTGCTAACAGTCAAGGGCAGAAGACAAATGCTGGCAAGATAAAGTGAGTCACATTGGGAATGAGTGGTCACGCAAAAGCAGACATCAGAAGCCAAAGCAGGCACTGCCAGAAACAAAGGATCCTAGGGGGGCTGAGGGACTGTAGGCAATCAAGATGAGATGAACCCCAGAGAAGTATCTCACTCACAGCCAGAGCAAACGTGTTTGCGTAGGGCCTACAGCAGTCCTGCTAACTGGTTGGATTCTGCTGTCTACTCTCCTATTCTTTGTTGTTTTTTTGTATGGGAAATTCTGGCCCTGGAGAGACATAAATGCTCCAGAAGTGGCTTCTCACAGGTTTCAAGGCACAGCTTCAGCTCATTCTAGACAGCTAACAAGAAGATGGCTAGAGGAAATCTGTGACCAAGCAATGCATTTGAAGCTTACTCCTGGACAATATCCCATTTCCAAAAGGGTCATTTAAAATTAGACAGGGTAGAGCAGATGAAAAGAAACTGGAGAAAAATCATCCCTTTCTCTTGCAGAGGCAACAGCATGGGGTGAGCTGCTGTTCAGTGATGTTCCACTTTATGCACATCTAGGCCTCCTGAAGAGCCTCATATGACCTGGCCAATTGCTATTATCCTAAAGAAAAGCAAAAGATAACATAATCCTGTTCTTTAAAACAAAAACAAAAACAAAAACCCAGCACATTGGGCAATCTTTTGCCAGTTTACATACAGGATACATACTCTATTACAAAAGAAGGATCTCTTTGTTCAAGAATCTAAATCAGGGCATTTTCATTGAACCTTGGATCAATTCCAACAAACATCAAAGTCAGCTATGTTTTCAGGGTGTTGCAAGAACTGCATAAACTCAAAACATGCATACAAAACAAAACAAAACAAAACAAAACAGCTAATTGATTTTAAGTACTTAAGCTTTCACCTATAAGAATTCTTTTGGGAAATGTCCTTGCTGAACAAATTGAAAATGTTCCTAAACACCCTAGAGAAAGTCAAATAAATAGATATTAGAATCTTAGGTTTTGGTCCCACCTCCTTATTAGGGGTATCTGTAAATTTTGAAAGAATAACAAAGGTAAACGGCCTTTCATGGGGCTGGAAAGGGAGCATATAACAGCTTGCACTGAATTGGGAGAATGGACATATTTTTCACTTTAGGAAAATAGAAATAGAATTATGAAGGCATGCAGGATATCTGGACAAAAAAGAATTTAGAGGGGCACCTGGGTGGCTCAGTGGGTTAAGCCTCTGCCTTCGGCTCAGGTCATGATAGGGTCCTGGGATCGAGTCCCACATCGGGCTCTCTGCTCAGCGGGGAGCCTGCTTTCCTCCCTCTCTCTCTGCCTGCCTCTCTGCCTACTTGTGATCTCTCTCTGTCAGACAAATAAATAAATCTTAAAAAAAAAAAAATTTAGGAAAAGCAAATGATGGTTTCGGTGAGATTTCTGGCCACACACGGTATGTGGATATGCTTGCGTGTAGTGTAAGAACTGGTAGTCTCCTGAAATTTCTTCTGGGGGTATACTAAGGTGTTTTTGAGTTCTTCTCCATTGCTTTAGAGGTGAAGTGTACTACCAAAACACAAGTTTTGGGTTTTTGTTTTGTTTTGTTTTAATCTAGTAACTGGATCAATAGTAAACAAAATCAACACAATTTTACTTTAAAATAGCCCTGATAAAAATTGAAGTGGTATTGCATGGCTGTGCCCAAGTGGAAAAAAAGCATTCAAGGCCTCCAACATCTGACCCCTACCAGCTTTCCCATGCCTACCTCCCGCTGCCTTCCTCAAAGACCATCTACTCAGTCAGCCGAATCTCTTCTTGTGCTTCCTAGATACAAAGTCCATGCCTTTCTACCTCTTTGACTTGCTCTCTTTTTGTGCCTTTGCTCTGAACAACCCAAACTCTACATGCATCTTCCACATTAGATCTTTCCAACACAAACTCTACTTCCTTGATGAAACTCTATCATCATCAGAGTCATACTGCTTCTGAGTTAAAGGAAGTCTGAGGGATCCCCTAGCCATACCCTTCATTTAAAAATCCTTTAAAACCCAGTGACATGGCACTTGCTCAAGATTACATAATCAGGTGGCAGCAGTAACATTTTCCTCTGCTGGCCCTCTTTGGTCAATGGCAATGAGTGTTCTTAACACTGTATTTCTTTAATTTTGCTATTATCTTCTATATATCCCTTGCATTCTTATCAGAAATGCTATGCTTCTTTAGGACAAGGTCTACCTGAAATGTTAGTTTCTTAAAAAAAACCTAGAGGAAAACCTTTATACATATGAACTTATGTAATTGGGACAGAGAACAAAAATTTTTCTCTCAAAATTGACCTTTAGAATGGCATTGATAACAGCACAAGTATTTAAAAAACAAAAACAAAAACTGTTTAGAGATCTCAAAAATTAGAGGTTACAAATAAGAGAAACTATGTGTCTGCAAACTATTTGTTCATTGTCATAAACTGTATAGTCCAACGGCATACTGAGATTTCCATTTTTAGGTTTTAAATATGATTACTTTAACAAGCAGTTCCTAACTTTTACCACTGCACTGAGTGTTTGACAGTTCTTATTGCCAAGGGGCTGATTAGCCAGAGTGTTCAAGTCAAATTAAAATATGACAAATTTATTGCACATACGAATAATGTACATATATTTTATTCAAAGGACAGCTAGATTCTACAAGGAATTTTAAAGTGGGAAAAATAGTCTTTGAGCTTCAAGGAGCTTACTTTTTTAAAAAATTATGTTTATGGTATAGGGTAGAAGAGATGAAATAAGTAAAAAAAATAACAATTTTAAAAGAATAAGTAAACTACTGGCTTCTGCCATAGTTCTAAGAAGTTGACATTTGTGGACTGAGTGAATCATGACATAGGGAAAAGGTCCCAAGTTATAGGGCCCATCAGAACTTGCATAAGTCCTAATTCTGCCATTTTATTGTAGTGGAATCTTAGAAAAATTGCTTCATCTCTCTAAGTTCTGGTTCATCTGTAAAATAGGGCTGACAATGGTATTGTCCTCAAAGAACTGATGATGTAAGGATTAAATGAGGTAATACACGCAAGTACTTCACAAAGTTCATTGCAAACACTCAATAAATGTTAGCTATTATTAGTTTTAAGAATGGAGTCTGTACAGAAAAGAACCTTAGGCAAAGTCAGTGTTTCAGGAATGAAAAGAAGTTGGCAGCCAAGAGAGTAGGGGGAGGGTGGGGAGGAAGTAGAAAGTAGATTGTTGAGGACAAAAGCCACAATTAGGAGTGGTATAAAAGCAAGTGATATGGAGAACAAGAGCCAATAAGTACACTTGAAGAAGTAGGTCTACTCACAGCACCTTGTTTTCTAACACCTAGCTGGGCAGGAATAAAGAAAACACTTACTATATATATAGTAAGTGTTTTATATATATATATATATATATATATATTTTTTTTTTTTTTTTTTCCCTAGGACACTGACCAACCCAGAGTAATTCTACCTATGCTTCATACAATAAAAATGTCTGGTTGTACTTTCCATGTTGCTCTATATTCATCCTTGAAGATATGACCTGCAGCATGTTTTAAAATGGGATGTGAACTATTCTAGCTAAACAAAGGCCTTGGGCAGCAAGAGGAAACCCACCTACTCCTCGTAGAGTGGACGAGATTTTTATATACATACTGGCTAAACTGATGCAGAAACTGTTAAGAAATTTCATAGGTTGTACTATTGAAAAAAGGGCTGTCTAGACATAAAGCCATTGAACATGACCTCTGTTACCAGCCATGATGATTTCTATTGTATCTGTTAAATGTAGAGGTTTAAATACAGAAGTTAGAAGTTCAGAACTAATATCTGGACTGGAGCATCCTGCCTAATTTATATTTCTACAATATAAAAACATGGCTTGCAACCTACTTACTTCTTATGTACCCCTCTTTTTAAAAAGCTATGTATAGACAGAGTCACTCACAGGCATCCCAGACATACCTTCCTTCTGTAGGCCTTTAAACATAGTAGTATAATTAAAAGTATGATACAACTACATTACTAGTAACTCAAGGATAGAGCTTTCGATTTTGTATTTTTGTATTCCCGAACATTTAGTCCATAACCATACTAACTGAACACACTCTATAAATGTTTGCTGAGTTTCTGAGCATTGTCTATCCCATACCACACTCTGCATTGTGTGCCTACTTGGTTTTCTGAAGAAGAATGGTCCCATCTGTTATCTACCTCTGCATCATTCTGCTTAATGCTCCTTATTGAAAATGAGTATAGAAATTCGTGCTTCCTCATGCTACTCATCACTTGAGGGACCCAAGCACCTCTCCAACATCATGTCCAATGAGATGGGTGGTACAGAAGCAACTACTCCAATAAAGTGAGCCTTTCTGATCTCCTGAGCCAGATCACAAATCCCCTGAAGTCATGGAATATCCTGAATGGGACTCAAATAATGGCATGACTCCCAGCCTGTCCATGGAAATTAACCCTATGGATCCTGGAAGAACCTGCCTATAAATGTAAACATCTGATCAATCAGTGTGAATCTAGATGGAAGCAGGTTACACACAGGCAGAGATCCTGTCTGTCTTGGGTATTACTGGTCCCTAATACTTGCCTGGAACATAAAAGGCACTTAATAAATGTCTGTGGAAATGTGAGGAAATTAGTTAATTTTGAGGGGAAATGGTAGGTGGAACTTAAATACCATAAACAAAGAGCTAAGCAAAGACCAAAAGCTAAGATGTCAATCTAGAAGTAATAACAAGGTAAGATAATAAAAATCAGCATCAGAGAAAACTGGCAGTAAAAATCAGGGAGATAAATCTGCTGAACATGTGTGACTAAAACTACCAGCTAAATTACTTTTCTTTTTTGTTTTAATCAAAGTATAAATAACTTAGAGAAAGAATGATACCATATGATTTCACTTACTACTGGAATAAAAAACAAAAAACAAAGCAAATGAATAAATAACAACGAAAAAAGCAGAAACAGACCCATGGATATGGAGGACAAGCTGATGGGTACAATGGATGAAGGGAAGTGGGAGACCCAAGCCTCCAGTTAGGACGTGAGTAAGTCACAGGGATAAAAGGTACAGCACAAGGAACAGAGTCAATGGTATTATAATAGCCTTTTTTTAAAGATTTTATTTATTTACTTGATAGACAGAGGTCACAGGTAGGCAGAGAGGCAGGCAGAGAGAGAGGGGGAAGCAGGCTCCCACTGAGCAGAGAGCCCGATACAGAACTCAGTCCCAGGACCCTGAGATCATGACCTGAGCCGAAGGCAGAGGCTTAACCCACTGAGCCATCCAGGTGCCCGGTATTGTAATAGTTGTCTTATATGGTGACAGATGGTAGCTCTACTCATCATGAGCACAGTATAACATATAGATTTGTAGGACTAAATTCTTTTTGGAGTTGAGGTTCAAGGGTGATAACTATAGCCACTGAAAGATGGAGATTTCTACATGCTGGACAGCCTTATCAACAAGGCTGACTTGATACTGACTCAGAGAAAGACTGGCATACAACTCCAGACATTACTCTCACTTAGGGATAGAATTGTGCATAAAATATGGAGGTAGACTCTTGTCAGTAATGAGGCTTAAGAAGGTCTTACCTGCTACTATTAGAAAAAAACAGAACATCATTAAAGGCACTATTTTGTACATCTCAGAGACTGAGATTTTCACCACGCAGAGTCAAAGAAGAAATCAGCTTCAAATCCAGTTGAAAAAAAAAAATCTAGTTCTTTTTCTAGGTTTAATAATTATAGAGATAAGAAATACATAAATATATACCATGAGCCTGAGCTAGTCATCTCTCTCGGCACTGAAATGCTTGGCTAGTTAGTGGTGTGTTGATGAAGCCAGGATTACATAAATGATAGTCTTGCCAAGAAGGCAACAGTAACTCAGCTATAGTTTTCTACTAAGGTATTAGAACCTTTCGAAAGTGGGATCATTTCTTTCTTTTGTCGCTCTCTTTAAAAAAAAAAATCTTAAAGATTACAATATTGGACTTTTTTTTTTTTTAGTTCTTTTCAGGATAAGGGAGAAATATTTATGAAGCTTATTAGTGAGCAGGCAGCACTTTAGTTGATAAATATAAACCATTCCTAGAGCCTCCCAGTGTCTTCCTTACCATCTCCCAGAGGAAGAGAGCAGGGTTTTTACACATTAAAATAAATCTTCAGTGCTTTATCACCATGGGTCCTGAAGGAGTTGAATGCAGTGTCAAGAAAATTATTCAGAAATTTTTCCCTCAACTCAGAGTTTTGTAACCTAATTTAGTGTATCCTCACATTTGCGATTTCTTTTCTGAGAAAAGCTGGAATAAATGCAAGTCAGGATGCATGATATGGGAAGCTTATTTGCTTGGACATATGATCACTGCGGGGCAATGGATCCACTTCTCTATGCCAGAATATTCTAAGAGGAGTCTGAAGCTTCTCATACACCCAGGTCCCACTGGTGGTGTGGTTGGACCTACTAAATGAAGTGTAAAGCCACATGAATAACATGGGTTAGGGCCTTTCTTCTACCTAAAATCCCAAAATAATTTGGCAAATAGATGCATGGTAGTATGTTTACCTTGAATCACCCATATAATTGCTTTAATTCTGTATTTTGCTTTATTAACACAGATCTCTTCATTGAAAGGATTCAGAGAGGCTTGTTTAAACCTGGATTTTAAGAAAATAACAGTTTTCCAAAGTATCATTCTTCCGCAGACAATTTAGAACAATTTTATTAAAACAAAATAATAAAAGCACTTACATCGACCCTAAAAATATGAATATAGCAAACAGGTAACTGGGTGCACAAAACGCTCATTTGCATACACAATCAGGCATTTCTGGAAGAAAATGCCCAATTGTGCATGCAAAGGCAGGTTTCATTTGCACTTGATTGCTTCAAACAATGGACATCCTGTATCCTGGGGGTCTATTTTCAACATGTAGCTTTATACATTTACCATTTCAGCTTTCTTTCCTTTCAGTGTGAGTGTGTCTGCAAGCTGCTACCTCAAGTTTAACCTCCTGCTGCTTGTTTCTGTTTGGGAGAATCTAAGTGATGACTTATGATCATAATTGTCTTGCAACCTTCATTTTGGCTTCCAAGGACAATGGAGTAGAGTGAATAGAAGAAATGTTGAGAGTTTCAAGAAAATGCTGCTTGTTGACAGCAAGGATTATCTTGTTTGATAAAATCAGTTTTGATGAGAGCACAATCTGAGATCTTCCTTGAAGTTGATTTTATCAAGATACTAGATTAAATATGTCTGACAGCTAGATTTTGGTCAACAAAATTTTTATTTTTACTTTTTGTCAAATTTCTTTGTGAGGCAAGACATATATTATGAATCCTTGCCTTTATTCTTTTAAATAAAACACCCTTTTAGGAAGAAAAAAAAAAATCCATGACAAAATATCGTGGAAGAAAAAACGAGTCGCTTTTCTTTCAAACTCATATGCTTCAAAGACTTTTTATACGAGCCATCAATCATTCCTGAACCTTATCAACATTTGTCTAAAGTTGTTTCCTTCCCCTTCTTCTTCCACCTGCAAGAAAAAGGGATGTAAGAAAATAGATTGGAGATAAATTAAGTGTTCTTAGCACTTTGCAAATCTATGCCAGGTTTCGTTTTGCAAAGATAGGGGGAGTTTTATTATGCTGGAAAATTCAGCAGACCCCACGGTTTTAAAAAGGAGTATCTGGATTTTCACAGTGTTTACAGACATTTAGAGGAAGGAAGGCCTTTAAATAGTTACTCTTCACTGTTCTACGCCCAAAATTGATCCGAAGGACCGTTATATATTGCAATACTCATGTTTAGTTATACTGGATTGCCAAAGAAAATTGTATGGATCCCAAACCACTGAGATCTCCAGGAAAATGTTCATCTTTGAACATGAGCTTCTCTGAGGAAGAACTTCTACAAAAGTAAGGGAGGGTTACATTCTTAACTTGCATGTAAAGGCACACTACAGGCCCAGTTAACCCTCACTAACACGCTGGTAACAGTGGGGGGGAAAAAAGTGATTTAACTTTCTGGAACCTTATGTGGACATCTTTATAGATGAGGAAGCAGGATTTAAAAACCTTCTAGGAATTTATCTAACACCCTATCAATCAGTTCATATGATCCCACTCTTGAAGTAAGCAGTAGGTCATGGGCCCAGGAATGACAATAACATTAAAGTTTGGATTTCCTTGTGTTTTAATTTGGAAAGGTCATATGAACTAAAAAAAAAAAACAAAAAAAAACAACAAACAAACAAAAAAACATATTTAGTTATTAGGAGCTCTATATAGAGAGCTGTCATGCAGAAACTTTTTACATTTGTTGATTTTTAAAAAAATATTTTATTTATTTATTTGACAAAGAGAGAGAGTGAGAGAGGGAACACAAGTAGAGGGAGTGGGAGAGGGAGAAGTAGGCTTCCCACTGAGCAGGGAGCCTGATGTGGGGCACGATCTCAGGACCCTGGATCCCAACCTGGGGCGAAAGCAGACACTTAACAACTGAGCCACCCAGGCACCCCCACATTTGCAGATTGTTTTGTGTGTGTGTGTGTGTGTGTGTGTGTGTTTTATAACTTTTACATGTAGTGAAGGCTAACATTGTTTCTTACTTACTCTGTAACTGTTCCCACCACTACTACCAACTGCCTTCTTTCTGTACAACCAAGGCCATCTTCCTTTAAAGAGGCTCAAACACCAGAAACTCGCTTTCTGAGCCTCCCCTGCATGTAGGCAGGACATGGGAGGTCACCAAATCTTAATTAGCAGGATCTGAGGTGAAGTTTAAGGGAAGATATCTGGAGAAACCTTCTCTCCCTAACAAAAAGAGATGTAAGAGGAAAACCCCCATTCCTTTTTCTTTCCCTATGCGTTGTTATGTCTGGAGGTTTGTCCGTAAATGCTACCGCCATCTCTTCACTGAGATGGCTCAAACCTGAGGACCAAATCCACATTCTGATGAGACAGAATAAGCCTGGGTCTTGAGGTTATGGGTGTAGTCCTGATTTGCACCTGTCCTCTGACTTCACCTGAGGTAACACATGTCTTTATTGGTTAAATCCCTTCCAGCTGGTGTTGGGGAGGAAGTGCTCCTTTGCATTACTGATGTTCTGTCTGTTTGTCTGAGGGAAACCCTTTGCCTTTCCCATCCACACTCCTCACCACTGGGGAAGGAGGACTATCTTAATCTCATGAGTGATTTTGGAAAGGAAAAAAGCAGGAACAATCAGTCCTTTCTTTTCCCTTGGGAATGGACATTTTCACAGAAGTCCCAGGTTGTGCAGTGGAAGAGACCAGGTCTGGCCTAGGTGGCTTGGAGTTTCCTAGCATTTCCCGTGACTAGGGTTATAGGCATCTAATACTTAGATTTAGTACTGAAATACCCATTTGCCTGAAGATATAAACAACATCACTTTCAGCTTTTCTCAGAAACGAAGGTGCCATTTTTAGCTCTATTTTCCCCTTGCCTATCCTTTAAGTTGTTCGGAAGTTGTACAGCAGAAAGAGATGTTACTAATAGGCCCTTCTGAACCCCAACAGTTGGGTGTTTTGCTACTTGCGGTAGAAAACCTATCGTTATGTTGTTTGTACCGGTTTTGTGATTAGATGAGGACCGCCCTTAAAGCCGATAGGAACGTCATTTCCTTGGGTTCCCTTGCCACAGAGCTCAGTATCCAGCTCACACATAATTCTGGCTGCTGATGAACTGCCTTGCTTGTCAGGAAGGCAATTCAAATAAATTCGTCATCCTAGATTTTTTTTTTTTTTCAATATAGCTAGAGCATCGTTAGTTAGGTGTCTGATAGGTGCATGAAAGGGCTGAATAGTCATGTTTCTTTATATTCTCTGATGGTGAAACTCCTCCCTGCCCATCTGAACATTTGGAAGGAGTCCAGAGCTGAACAACAGTGCTGCTGAAGGCAAGGGCTGATGCAGAGGTGTGGAGACAGAGGGATTTGCATAGCTTGGCTAAGTGACAACTGAGAGGCGGATATGACAGAATAGATATATGTTTCACATACTAAGAAGAGTGATTATCTAGCCTTGCTGAAAGTGGGGAAACAGAACAAGACAGAAGGCAATAGACACTTTCAGGCTGAGGATCATGGGATCTTTCAGGAAGACTTCTCTGAGGCAACATGATATTGTCCTGGAGACAGATGAACACAGTGGAAATACTATAGCCACCAGGAAAGGCAGACCTCAGTTAAAGTTCCAGCTCTATTACTTAAAATATATCTGACCTTGCAAACATTACTTTATCTTACTGAATATCAATGTTCTCATCTTTAACATGGAAATAGTATTACCTGCTCTTCTTATGTCACAGAGTTGTGAAGGTCTAATGAGTTAATGAATGCAAAAGAAATTTTCAAATCATAAAGTATTATATAAATGTCAGATATTGCTTGGATGGCAGTTCCACAAATTTATGATCTCATTCTTGACCCCTTCCAGCCCCCTAAACACACACACACACACACACACACACAGTTGCTCATATAAAATGTCAAAGGTTCCCTCAGGGCCCTAACAGGATACTGACTACCTAGATTTCTACATGATACACTCATGCCATAATTTTCTTCTGTTTTGTGCATCTGGATCCAGAATCCCTAACCTAGGGATATTTACAGGAGGGACTCATTCAGGGTGGAATTCATTTCAACAGCTCTATCCAGATCCATAAGACTACCAGATGTTCATTTCTAGTGACATGCTTTGTTGCCAACATAAACCTGGAAGAAAGTTATGATTCAGTGGTCTTCCATAGACACATCCTTAACATTCAAAAATGACTTGATCATTAATAGGAAAAAAGGATTATTGGACCTGTGCTCTTAGCAAATACTCTGATACATCTCACTATACTATATAATTCATAGATTTTCTGTTTTAGTCTTTTAAATATATTTCCTCCTACTACTGGTCTAGTAATTTTATAATACCTTAGTCACAGGATAGTTTTTCTAACAAACAGTGCCAAATATGAATACCTTTTCATTTTTAAATTCATTTTACGTCTTCTTGGCTTGGTTAAAAAAGGAGACTTCCTAAAACTCAGGATATATATAGCCTAGGTAAACATATACATAAATTTTCTTTTGAGGTTATTTTTTGTTTTTATTTTTATATATGAGGATTTAATCCATTTTAAATGCATCTGGATTTCTTTGTTAGATAAAATTTATATAACATAGATCTTAAATGTACAATTTGATGTGTTGTGAAAACTTAAATACTCAGATAACCACCATCTAAAACAAGTAAGTGATATTTCTGTAGAAAATTTCCTTCATGGCTTTCCTCTGTTGTCTCTCATAGTTTTGATTTCTACCACCACAGATTAGTTGTTGTTGTTGTTGTTGTTTTTTAAAGATTTTACTTATTTATTTGACAGAGAGGGAGATCGCAAGTAGGCAGAGAGGCAGGCAGAGAGAGGGGGAAGCAGGATCCCTGCTGAGCAGGGAGCCTAATGTGGGACTTGATCCCAGGACCCTGGGATCATGACCTGAGCTGAAGGCAAAGGCTTTAACCCACTGAGCCACCCAGGCGCCTCACCACAGATTGGTTTTGCTTATTCGAGTCATATGTATGGCCTCATATAGCATATATACTTATTGTGTCTGGCTTCTTTCACTTAACATAATATTTCTGAAATTTCTTTCTGCATTGTATATGCTGATAATTGATTCTTTTTAATTTTTTTTTTTTTTTTTTTTTTGGGGGATTGCATTTTCTTTTTTGACTATTTTTCAATTTCTTTATTTTTTCCTTTTTTTGTTTTTGGTTTTTTTCCTTTTTTTTTTTTTTTTTTTGGTTTGTTTGTTTTGTTTTTTTTTTTTGTTATAATGGATAAAACTGTTATAAACATTTTTCTACCAGTCTCATGTGAACATTTTTTTTTTCCTCATTTCTCTTGGGTAAAAATCAAGGAGTAGAATTGCAGGGTCATGGAAGAGATGTACATTGAAGTTTATAAGAAAATAGTGAGTGTTTTCAAGATCCCTATACTTCTGTATTTTCCCACCAGCAATGTGTGAGAATTATAATTACTCTGCATCCTCACCAACATTTGATAATACCAGTCTTTTCTAGTAGGTGTCTAGAGGTATATTCTTCCAACCATAAGAACATACACACACATGAATATACACACACATCTATACATACATAAAAGTAAACATCATCTGTTCATCCTGTATTTTTACTTATTGGTAACACACACATTCTCTCATATTATCAAATTCTTTATAAGCACAATGGCTGTATAGAATCCTTTTTTTTTTTTTAAACTAATTAGGATAACATTTTTTTCACTAATCATAAATAACAGAGTATGGAACATATTTATACATTGTTATTTGGTATTTAGTTATTTCTATAGTAAAAAT
Source organism: Mustela nigripes (assembly GCF_022355385.1). Classification (NCBI taxonomy): domain Eukaryota; kingdom Metazoa; phylum Chordata; class Mammalia; order Carnivora; family Mustelidae; genus Mustela; species Mustela nigripes. Next base: position 77,988,553 of record NC_081557.1, on the reverse strand, counting down.
TAACAGGTGTGGAATCACTGGCTTAAGGGATAAGAATGTTTTGAGGGCTTTGGGGGCATGTTGCAAGTTACTTTCTACAATAACTTGCACCCCAGTTAATAATGCATGACATTTTTATCATAGCTTCCCCACTACGACTGAGTGTTCTAATGTAGCTTTGATCCCAATATAGTAACTGAAATGTCAATATAATAAATTGAAAAATGGCCTTTGAATGTGTAGTATCTTCAAAATAGGAGAATAATGTGAAGATTCTTGTATTGATATTTTTATATCCTCTTTTTGAAACGTCTATTCTTTTTTTGAACCTATTAGTGTCTTCTATTTTTTATTTTTATTTTCATTAAATTAAATATTATTACTCATTTATAGAATAATGATACTAACCCTCTGCTTGACATATTTGCAGTCAAGTACTGTTTCTCGCTTTCTTAACTGTTCGATTTTGTTTTAAGTAGAACAACTTTCCGCAGAACAAAGATGACAGCATGTCATAAACTGAAGAATATGGTAAACTGAATGCTGCACCTGGAGCCAACTAGGAAAAGGCAAAAGAAAGCAAAAAATCATCTTTGGGTATTTCTGACATTGTACAAGAGGATTTCATTGGTATGAAAAAAGAATGGTGATATAGCAGTATTTTGTTACTATGTTTTGAAAGCATCTTTAGAGTTACCCCTACTTTTAAATACAATAAAAACATTACTAATACAGATAAAAAACACACTAAGAATTAAACATAAATTATTTGATCATATTTAAAGTCATAGCTGTAGACTCCAAGTGGAAAATGGAGGCAACACTTTAGATGTATACACTTCTCATAGGTATTTATGTTCTTCTTCTGATCGGTGAGGCTGTATAAGCAAGCCCAGAGTTATCAACTGCATGCGATGTGTTGTTTTAATCAGGTAACTGGGACTTGTTTTGATCAATTATGTTAAGACACACAGACATGGAAATGCCTGACTTGAAGGTAAAATAGTTTATTATACTCACAGGTCCCTGGAAGTTGATTCTACCCAGAGATTTGGAGGTTGCAGCACAGCATGTAAGGCCATATGGGGAAGCACCATGGTTAGTCGGGAGGCAGAGTAAGGGAAAATGTGGGTAAGAGGCTTTATTATGGTTTCCATGAAAAAGACAAAGTAAAGCAGGGAAAGCAGGTTTAGGATTGATTGGCTATTTTGAATAATTTCTGCAGGATCTAGGGTGTAGTTGATGTCTGGTACCTAGTCCTGGGGTTATTAGGGCGGATAGATGGTGGCCCTAAGTCTGAGAGCTCAGTAAAAGAGGTGGTTGGAAGTGTGGGCTCTGGACTGGTTAATTTGCACAGGAAAGGTGCGCTGGCTTGCAGTAAGATGGTTTACTGTCTCCAGGAGTTGGCTAATCCTGGGCAGGGCAGTTCCTTAAGGGTCAGCAAGTTCCCAGATGTCAAGGCATCCAAATACAGAAAATAAAAACAGGGTTAATACACATATTAACAGAAACTCCTTCCTCAAATATCTCTATGTTGCAAACAAAACTTGAAAAATAATCTTTTTCACACAGTTTCCAAATGTCCTTCTAACTTCCTTATCCAAACAATGGTCTATTCCAATCATTTTCTCTTTCTCTGCTCACCTCTCTTTTCCAATGTTTATTACTTCTGTCACAGCTTTGTAATGCTCATCCTCCCATGAGACACCCCTGCCTTCTTTTTTCCCTTTTTAAGTCTTCTGCATATTGGGACAGCCTAATCTTTATTTAAAAAAAAATTAATAACACATAATGTATTATTTGCTTCAGGGGTACAGGTCTGTGCTTCATCACTCTTATACAATTCACAGCAGTCACCATAGTACATACCCTACCCAATATCCACTGCCCAACCACCCCATTCCTTCTACTCTCCTCCACTCCAGCAACCCTCAGTTTGTTTCCTGAGATTAGGAGTCTCTTATGGTTTATCTCCCTCTCTGGTTTCCTCTTATTTAATTCTTCCCCTCACTTCCCTTATGATCCTCTATCTTGTTTCTCATATTCCTCATAACAGTGAGATCACATGATAAGTGTCTTTCTCTGATTGACTTATTTTGCATAACATAATACCTTCTAGTAGCATCTATGTCATTGTAAATGGCAAGATTTCAATTTTTAATGGCTGCATAATATTCCATTTTATATATATGCCACTTGTTCTTTATCCATACATCTGCTGATGGATATCTAGGCTCTTTCCATAGTTTGGCTATTGTGGACATTGCGGTGCATGTGCCCCTTTGGACCATGACATTTGTATCTTTAGGGTAAATACCCAGTAGTGCAATTGCTGGGTAATAGGGTAGCTCTATTTTCAACTTTTTGAGGAACCTCCATACTGTTTTCCAGAGTGGCTGCACTAACTTACATTCCTACCAAACATGCAGGAGGATTCCCCTTTATTCACATCCTCACCTACATCTGTTTTTTCCCGTCTTGTTAATTTTAGCCATTCTGACTGGTATGAGGTAGTTTTGATTTGCATTTCCTGATGCTGAATGATGTGGAGCACTTTTTCATATGTCTGTTGGCCATTTGGATGTCTTCTTTGCAGAAATGTCTGTTCATGTCTTCTACCCATTTCTTGATTGGGTTATTTGTTCTATGGGTGTTGAGTTGGAGAAGTTCTTTATAGATTTTGAATACTAGCCCTTTAACTGATATGTCATTTACAAATATCTTCTTCCATTCTGCCAGTTGTCTCTTGGTTTTGTTGACTGTTTCCTTTGCTGTGCAAAAACTTTTGATTTTGATGAAGGCCCAATAGTTAATTTTTGCCCTTACTTCCCTTGCCTTTGGTGATGTTTCTATGAAGAGGTTGCTGCAGCTGAGGTTGAAGTGGTTGCTGCCTGTGTTCTCCTCAAGGATTTTGATGGATTCTTGTCTCACATTGAGGTGTTTCAACCATTTTGAGTCTTTTTTTTTTTTTTTTTTTTTTTTTGGTATAAGGAAATGGTCCAGTTTCATTCTCCTGCATGTGGCTGCCCAATTTCCCCAACACCATTTGTTGAAGAGACTGTCTTTCTTCCATTGGACATTCTTTCCTGCTTTGTCAAAGAATAGTTGACCATAGAGTTGAGAGGCCATATCTGGGCTGTCTATTCTGTTCCATTGATCTATGTGTCTGTTTTTGTGCAGTACCATACTGTCTTGATGATTACAGTTTTGTAATAGAGCTTGAAATCCAGAATTGTGATGCCGCCAGCTTTGGTTTTCTTTTTCAACATTCCTCTGCCTTTATGGGAGCTCTTCTCATTCATACAAATTTTAGAATTATTTATTCCATTTCTTTGAGAAAAGTTAATGGTGTTTTGATAGGGATTTCATTAAATGTGTAGATTGCTCTAGGTAACATACATATTTTCACAATATCTGTTTTTCCAATCCATGAGCATGGAACATATATCCATTTCTTTGTGTCTTCCTCAAATTTTTCAGGAGTATCTATAGTTGTCTGAGTACAGATTCTTTCCTCTTTGGTTAGATTTATTCCTAGGTATCTTATGGTTTCTTATGGATGCAATTGTAAATGGGATCAACTCCTTAATTTCCTTTTCTTTATATTATTGTTGGTGTATAGAAATGAAACTGATTTCTATGCATTGATTTTATATCCTGACACTTTACTCAATTCCTGTATGAGTTCTAGCAGTTTTGGGGTGGAGACTTTTGGGTTTTCCACATAAAGTATAATACTATCTGTGAAGAATGAGAGTTTGACTTATTTGCCAATTCAGATGCCTTTCATTTCCTTCTGTTGTCTGATGGCTGAGGCTCATACTTCTAGTACTATGTTGAATAGCAGAGTTTTTAGTGGACATCCCTGCTGTATTCCTGACCTTAGGTGAAAAGCTCTCAGTTTTTCCCCATTGAGATGATATTTGCTGTGGGTTTTTTCACAGATAGCTTTTATAATATTGAGGTATATATCCTTTGTCCCTACACCGTGAAGTGTTTTGATCAAGAATGGATGCTGTACTTTGTCAAATGTTTTTTCTACATCTATTGTGATTATCATCTTGTTCTCATTCCATACAAATTTTAGGATTATGGTTCTTGTTCTTTCTTTTATTAATGTGTTGCATCACATTGATTGATTTGTGGATGTTGAACCAACCTTGCAGCCCAGGAATAAAGCCCACTTGGTAGTGGTGAATAATCCTCCTAATGTACTGTTGACTAGTATCTTGGTGAGAATTTTTACATCCATATTCATCAGGGATATTGGTCTGGGACAGCCTAATCTTTAAAGAGTTTTGTTTTTGTTTTGTTTTGTTTTTTCCCTCAGGCCACTCATTTGCTTGCAAATCTCTAATTGTCCCCCTACTTTCTTTCATATCAAGCCAAAGTCCCCAATGATTAAAATATTCTTTCTCTGTAAATCACTTTTCATTAATTTCCACCCTCCTTCCAAATACTATGCATTCTTCAAGGCCCAGTGCAAGCTCCATCTCTATTTCAGAGCATTATTTTATTCTCATCAAATTCCTTCTCCCACAGTTATAGAAATTAACTCTTGTTAAATTTTCTGCATTATTGTTTACTGGGAATGCATCAGCCTTTTCTTCCAATTGGATGCTCCTTGAAGGCAAGTGTAGCGTTTTCAGCCACTGTAAGCTAGGACAATACTTTATCACAACTGCAATTTTGCATACTTTGTCTCTCCAGAGAATATTGTTCCTAGAGTTTATCAACCTGGAAATCACCTATTATCTGAATCTCAGCTTAAAAGATCTCTAGGACCACACCAGAGTGTTACTCATTCTCTCCTTTATAAAAAGCCATAATGTGGGATGCCTGGATTGTGCAGTCAGTTAAGTGCCTGACTTTTGATTTCATCTCAGGTCATGATCGACAAGGGTTGAACCCCTTGTCAAGCCCAGCCATCAGGCTCTGTGCTTAGCACAGAGTCTGCCTGAGTTTCTCTCTCCCTCTCCCTCTGCTCCTCCCACTTGTGCTCTCTCTTTCTCTCTCTTTCTCAAAGAGATAAATAAATCTTAAACAACAACAACAATGAAGTGGTAATGTCCTCCTTGAACACAACTGTATTTCAATATTTGATTAAAGTTATTTACTTCCCATGTCTGACTCTACTACCACAGTGTAAACTGTGCAAGAGCAGAAGCCACAATTTATACATGGCCACATTTATAGCCTGACAGGATGTGAGTATACAAGAGGTGTTCTATATCTGAAGCATGAATAGCTAAGACTAGAAATCCTGATTACAACACCTACCCCTAATATTCTTGCTATAAAAATTGCTATAGTAGTTCAGTTTGGATTTTTTTTTTAATTTTTACCCTTAAAGCACACTACATTTTGCCTGCAAATTAATAAATCCAATAAATTTACTCGGATATTTGAGTTACTGGATAATTCACATAACCTCCATAATAATTCTTTCAACATTATGTATAGCTTCTCTGGTTGTTCTTTGTCTTGTATTTCATGTTCTTACATTATTTAAAGCAATTCAATAACCATTTCTCTTAAGTCTGCCATCAAAATACTCTCCTAATTGCAATTGATATATAATGGATATGCTTATTTTTCTCTCTAGGTTTATGCTTTACTCTCTATTTATAGCTTTTCAGTGTTGGCAGGTGTGATGTTTTGTCATTTGAATAAATTACATTTTTTAAAAAAAGATATATGTATTTATATACATGTATGTGTGTGTGTGGAGAGAGAGAGAAAGAGAAAATGTTTCCTTAAAAATGTTCTGTACACAAGAGATATTTTCAGCAAAAGGACAAATGTGAAAGTCTATAATCTAAAACTCAGGTGGCTTGATTAGTAACTCTTTTTTTTTTTTTTTTAATCTTATACCACAGAGCAATAAACCAGTTTATTTGAATCCTAGGCCCACTCCTACTTCTTATGGTAGACTCATTTATTTAGGCCATGTCAGGATGCCCTTAGTGGATCATTATTTCTAAGAGGTTAGCCTACTCATACAGATAAGCTGATTTTTCATTTTCTACCAGCCTTTCCCATATCTTCTGTATGACTTATCTGCATTCATGATAAGATATGTATAGTTTCTAAATCAGAATCTGGTCACATTAATCATAATTCTCTCCCAACTTAAAATCCTTCTCTGGTTTCCAAATTCCTTATCTTTGCATTTGGCTCCCCACTGTATCTGACTAATGCCTTCTGTCCAGCTTTATCTCTCCCCACATGTTCCAGCCATCCAAAGCTCCTTAGAGTGTCCTGAATAGGTCATGCTATTCCATAGGTCCTAGCCTGTTCTCCCTTGTCAGCTAGGTTTATTTCTCGCTGTCCTTCCAGAGTCTGTTCAGCATCAACCATTCTATCAAATGCTTCTGGCTGTCCCTATAAGAAGGAGACCATTTCCTCTTTTAGTCCCATTGTACCCTGTTTGTACATATATTATATTGTCTAAGATGGGTTAACTATTAGTATCTTGGTTTGTTTTATTTATACAAAAGATCATAAACTCCTTGAGAAAGGGGCTGCATAGGACCTGATGTCTACCCCTTAGGAACTGAATGAAAATTTCCTGAAAAAAATAAATTCAGACAGGTATTTAAATGTATAAATAAAATACAATATAATAAATGCTAGTATGGAAGTATGCCTAATATGTATAGAGAAGGTAGCCTATAGTTCTAGATCTTTAGGACATTTCAAAATGCCTAGGAGCTGTGAGGACTCCAAAGGACTTAACAGGGAATGTGAAAGATAGTTGTAGGCATGGACTTTGCCCTCCATAAGTTATATTCATACCGCAAACACAAGTTGAGAGCTCAGTGATGCCAAGCACTTTGTCAGGTATTGGGTATATGGAGACTAAAGACTATGTCTGAGTCCAAAATCAGACCACTTATGGTCTGATTTTGAAAACAGAATAACAAACAGACAATGATAATGCACACACATTTCACCACAGTGGTAGATATATATGATGTGGCAGCGCAGAAGAAAGACACCTTATTTAACACTCAAATTTAAGAAATCTTTCCCGAAGACATGACATCTAATCTGTATTCGGAGAGCATGAGCAGAGGTGTTTCTGCCAAAGTCACAAGTCACTGCCAAGTCTTGGAGATACAAAGATCATGATGGTGATTTAGAGACTGTATAATAAATAGCATGGCTGATTTTAGAGTCTGTGGAAGAAGAAACATATGAGCTGATGGAAGTCCTCAAACCCCGTGCTTTCCATACCATTGCTCTGTGTAAAAGCCTACATTAGCTCACCTGTGATGGTCACTGCTCATATAACTTAACATGACATTAAAAGGCCACTCTGTCTTGTGGGGCATAGATTGAAGGGATATGAGGCAGGAGGAAAAAGAACAGGGAAATATGGGGTATTAAGCAAGAAGTGATAAGAACTTGTATTAAGGTGTTGGTTTTGAACATAAAGAAAATAGTTGGGTGGTTAAAAATACTAGAAAAAGTGGACTTAAACACACTGGTGATCATTTTTCTTTGAAAAAAGAAGACAGAGAGAAGCGTTAGAGATAATCTCGTTGTTTCAGTCTCCGTAACTAGTGAAGATGTATGGTTACCAGATAAAATACAGGACACTGAGTTAAATTTGATTTTAAACATTTAACAATGTTGGTCAAATTGTCACATTTATACCATAAATATATATATATAATTTTGTTGTTGATTCTAAATCAAAGCTGGAAGAAATAAAATTTTTAAAAAATGAAAATTAAAGAAAACATTGAGTGGGACTTACTAATACTAAAAAATTAGTTGCTTCTCCTCTGAACTTCAAATTTAACAATTTCCTATTTTCCTTTTTTCCCCTAAATCTGGCCACTCTAATGGAGCCAGAGATAAAAATAGAGAATTAAATGAGGAGAACAGGAGTAGATAAGGAGAGCTAAGAACTTCATTTTGAAAAATAAAATAATAAAATAAAGAACTTCATTTTGGACCTGTGGAGTAAAGGTGACTGACAGGATACTCAGTGTATATGGCACCCAGATGGTTGCTTCAGGAATTCAAGAGAAACATCCAGACTGTTGAGCTAGGATGGAAATTTTGGATCAGTGAGATCAATACAGGGGAGTAGAGAGTGAATGGAGGAGGGTGGGGATGGAATCTCAGTCAGCCCTGCCATGCAAGGTTAAACATGGAGGAAGCATCCTTGAAAGAGACTGGGGAGTGGGTAGAGGCATACAGACAATGTGAAGTAACATCACAGAAACAAGAAAAGAGTATTTCTATAAGGAAAGAGTGGCAAACAGCTTCAAAAATCTATCGAGGGAAGCAGTGTGAAGAAATAAAGCCAGCTACTTGGATGTTAACGATAACCTTGATATGAGCAGTTTCAATAAGGTGGGGGTAGAAGCCAATTATACATGCTCTTTGCACCTGCTCTGTGCTCATAAACACTTGAACCCAGTTGCTGAACTCATTTGCCTGTAGTTGTCTTTATGTAAATCATGAGGTTATTATTTCCATGAGAGGATAGTTTTATTAATCAATATATTAAGTTCTGCAAATAAATTATGATTCACAACTGCAACAGCAAGGCGCAAATATTTATTGAGTGCCTGCAAAGATCTTACCAAAATGCTAGGTGCTACGGATATGCTAAACAATGCTGGAGTAATTCCCAGCTACACAGAGTTAAGTCTCCAGTGGATGTACCAACATACATTAAGTTCAACAGAGCAATCTGTCCAACACAACTAATTGTCACCAAACACCAACTTTTCAGTGACCATATGAACTCTGAGATTTGTTTTGTTTCTGGTAATGAAAACTTATGACAGATCCTTCAGTTAAAATGACTCTTAAATCTTATTTTTTTTAAGCAAAAGAGTATCCATAGAAAAACGATTTATTTTTACTGTCACCACCTTAATGTATTCTAACCAGTCACAACTGTCTAGATTGACCCTTTGTGAAGGAAAAGAGATGTAGGGATACATGGGGAAGTGGCAGCCTTGGGCTATGCCTGCCCACCCACACATTTTCAGGGTACATCAGATGATATACAGTACCCAGCCTTTCCAGATTTTCTCGTTAAAACAGTGTATATAATAAAATGAAAATAACGATGTTATACCTACTGTGTAACCACCTGTCAGTAAATTTATGAACAATTAGAAAATGAAAGTACTTTCCAGGGAGCAATTTGTAGAAGCGATAAAATGCTCATTTTTTCCAGAAATATAATAGGACAACAACTTTTCTCTTTTTTTCCCTCTAAAACAGCTTTTGCAGTAATTAATCAGCTCTGTTTTGTTGTTGTTGTTTTTAATGTTTCAGTTCTTCAAAATGCACTAGGCAGGCACGACTGGAGGCCATGAAGGAGCCATTTAAAATTTCCAGGCAAAGTGAATCTTAGAGCCCAGGCTGTTTCACGTTTCATAGGTAGTCACGCTTCTCAATAAACTTGGGTTTATGCATGCTGTCTCAGGGGTTTTACCACTCGGAAACAGATGCCAGATTTTTCCCTTGTGCAGCAACCATTAAATCCCAGACACACCTGCAGAATATATGTGCTTTTCCTGGTTAAATTCATTAGCTAATGACCTAAGGTCTCCACCTAACATCCTTCAATAACAAAACTCGTCATGAAAACCAAATTTATGTAGTACTATAACTACAGTATAAATATAATAATGTAAATAACTAAAACTTTCATAGTGCTATATGATTGATGAAACATCTTTCTTCAACTCTATCCCATTTGAACCATTGCTCAAATGATATTATTCCCAATCCACAGTTGAGAAAGTAGAGGCTCAAAAAGGTATAATCAGTTGCCTGAGGCTCCATAGTAAGAAGAGGGCTAGATAGCAAGCCCAGGTTTCTGGCTCCTTTTCTTGTTCCACTGCATAAAGATTTCCAATACCAATTCACTGAGATGAATGCTTCCACCCTTGATAAACAGAAGCCAAGGACACCATCATTATCACCTCCCAAACTGTGGAACCTTGGAGAGAGAGAGAGAACTCTCTGATCAACACCCTAGGCTTCAACCCAAGGCCAGTGAAATCTTGTGGACGGTCCTGGCTCTGGTCCCTGGGATTCCTCTCAGCAGTAATCCTGTGGTCCAGCTGCCAGGGCTGACCAGCCACAACAGAGGCAGAGTGGATGGTGCTTGGCCTCCTGACCCACTTCAGGCTCAGCCCCTGCTGCTGCTGGAAACATCAATTTTCTAGCATAGCCATGTTTTTCCTCAGAGCAATTGGTGAGTCCTTTTCCCTCTGCTTTTTCACCCCTTCCTTTTAATCTTTTTTTATTTTTATTTTTCATATCAAGTCCTTTTTTTTTTTTTTTTTGGTGCTTTTTGCTTTTTCAGTGGCCTTTTTATAGATTTCCGCACCTCTCTCTTCTTTTCATGTTTGATTCTTTTGTAAGAGGCCCTCTTTCTTCCTGTCTTTGTTTGTCTGACTCCTCTTTCTAGGATGCCTTTCCCCTCTATTCATTGTTATTCTCCCTGAGATTCTTCTCTTGTCGCTCTAGGGACTTGAATTTTGATCTTTACTGCTGGACTAAAGCTTTGTCATCCTTCTGTGTTTTCTTTGTGAGTCAATTTTTTTCCTCATCATTTTTCTTGGAGCAAAAAGAAAATATCTCTTAGCAGTCTACATGATCCATTTGGTGGCTTGTATTTTGACCTAAATGTTTGTTCTTCCTTTGCTCGTTCATTATTTTAATTGTAGCTGTCAAGGCTCTAGAGGTGGAAGAAGACAATGGATGGTTCCTTCCCCAGCAATTGAAAATAGTCTTTTCCTTGTAGAATCTACAAATTCCATGGAGGACAAACTTACTCTGTCTCCTACACAAAAGATTTTAATGAACAAATTCCAAAGCTGTGGGTTTTGATGCTCTTTATCCATATGTTTTCATAGTGACTGAGATTTGCTTCATAAAATCTCAGGAAGGGAAGTCTGAGGTGTGTGTGTGCCTGTGTGTGATTGAGGTGTGACTTAGAAGCAACAAAGAGTATAGATTCAAATGTATACCTAAGTGACCTCGTATATGTGTATTCACCCATTTAACCACCACACAGATTAAGATATAAAATATTCCTCTTTCCAGAGGGTACATCATGCCCTTTCCCATTTAATACCTTCCCAAAAAATTGCCACTAATATGACTTTCTTGAAATTCATATGTAAGATTCTAATAGGTACTCTTCTGTGTGTGGCTTCCTTCACTCACCATGATTTCTGAGATTCCTATGTGTCATCTGTATTAGCAATTTGTTCTTCAATTTATAGCTGTGTAGTTTTTCATTGTATTTATTCCATAACCTGTTAATCTATTATCTTGACAGGCATTGAGTGGTTTCTAGTTTTGGGTTATTATAAAAGAAAATCCACTGTGAACATTCTTCTTCATGTCTTCTAATGTGTATTTATACAAATTTCTTTTGGGAAAATACAAGTTGAATTGGGGAGGGGAAATAAAATAGATGTATGTTTAGGGTTGTTTTGTTTGTTTGGTTGGTTTTTTGTTCTTTTAATATTCACCTCTTCCCCTCACCTTTTTTTTTTTTTTTAAGATTTTATTTGTTTATTTGATAGACAGAAATCACAAGTAGGCAGAGTGGCAAGCAGAGGGCAGGTGGGCAGGGGGCGGGAAGAAAGCTCCCTGCTGAGCAGAGATCCCAATGTGGGGCTCAATCCCAGGACCCTGGGATCATGACCTGAGCTCAAGGCAGAGGCTTAACCCACTGAGCCAGGTGCCCTACGTTTAGGTTTAATAGAAATTGCCAAACAACTTTCTAATGTAGATGAGGCGAATCCCAGCAACAGCGTCTAATGTGTCAGCTGATACCCATCCCCACTAAGACAATATTGTCAGTCTTTACATTTTCGCCATCTGGCCAGTGTGAGAGAAGATTCTAATTGAAAAGCTAACTATACCAAATACTGCAGTCTTTCAAAAGCCGGCATATCAGACGTCTTACATTGCTCCTCAAATTCTCTTGGCCTCCTTGCCTCCCAAATCTTTGGCTGTTTCCACAGCTTCCTCAGTCCCCATGGCTGGCCAGATTCAGGCATGCCCCCTGCAGTTCTTCCATCTGAATCTAACCTACTGACCACCCTAAGTCTCTAGGTCATCCACCACTTCCCACTACAGATAAAATGCCATCCTTCAGGGTAGGGGATGTAGCTTCCCTGGTGGTCACTGCAGGGCCCATGCAATGCAGCCCAGAGGTCTGAGGAGTTCACTGCCTGTTAAGTAAACTTACATCAAAGGAAGATAGGAAATGAGGCAAGGGAGTCAGGGCATAAGTCCTCTTTCCATTCTTCCTGATCATGGATAGTTTCAAGGCACAGTCTCTCTGGAGCTGGTTTATAGACTTCCTGCATGGCTGAGTAGAAACACCTACCAAGTGGCCAACTATGGTGCTCCCTACTCATCATTGATCTGCAGCTAGTATTGATAAGGCAACATCACCTATAGCTTCTCATCCTTCTCTTTGCACATTCGCTTTGCCTTCACACTTTGCTCTGGGAGTTCACCACAAAAATAAAACATCAGAATTTAATCAGGATCTGTTTTCTAGGGACCAGGAAATAAGAGCTTGGTTAAAATATATTTTTAAGGGGCGCCTGGGTGGCTCAGTGGGTTAAAGCCTCTGCCTTCAGCTCAGGTCTTGATCCCAGGATCCTGGGATCAAGCCCAGCATCCAGCTCTCTGCTCAGCAGGGAGCCTGCTTCCCTTCCTCTCTGTCTGCATCTCTGCCTACTTGTGATCTCTGTCAAATAAATAAATAAAATCTTTAATATATATATACATATATATATATTAAGATTTTTAAATGGGTTTGATATATATTTTGAATTCATTCAATTTCTAGAGAACTGAAATATGAAGGTGTTAATGGGAGATACCAGGACTAGAAAAGATAAAACCTATCTGAGAATCTGAATGTCTAAGTTCTACATTCAGCTTTCCTATTTGTGATCTCAGTACTTTACTCTATAGCCCTGAGACTCAGTTTCATTTCTTTTTAAAGCTCTCAAGGATGTAGTAGAAATGTCAAAGATACTCTATTAAAGGAACTTTAATATCAAATATAGGATCATGTGAAATTGCTGTTCTGTAGATATCATTCAACAATACTGGTTTTTCTTTCTCTTCCCTCCAAAAAAAGGAATGCTCTAAAATTAAGAAATAATCTTCTTCAATATTAGCCTGATCATCATATCATTATCACTATGATTTAAAAAGAAGTGATGTGCTAAAGAGACTTTATGGCAAATGAATAAATATTAAAATTTAAAATAAAAACTAATTATGCTATTCCATCCAGCAGGGAATGTCTTCTTCCTTGTTGTAGGTCAATTTTACCAATGTTTCATGCTCCTTTCTTCCAAGTCATCTTCTGTGTTACTCTGATTTCATCCCCTTCTGGTGCTGATAGCATTAATCTGTTCATTCATTATTTATTCATCAAATGCCTGTGATATGCTAGATATATTTCTAGTATATATTATATTATATACTAGAAATAAAACGGTGAACATAAACAGTACAGTCTCCATACATGGAATTTAAGGTCCAGTGGGAAGAGACTTATTTACTACAAACTTTTGAAAGTATGTAGAATAACAAAAGGAGTACTCGGAAAAGAGATAGAAAATGCTATTAAATTCTATGATAGGCTAGTTTGGCATAGTCAGGAGGTTGAGAGCAAACTGCTGAGGAAGTGACAGTGGAGGTAAGATCTGGAAGTTAATAGGAGTTGACAAGGCAAGTGGGGAGGGGAGAACACTTAGAGGAAAAGCAGCCAATACAAAGACCCAGACGTGAAAGGAGGCTAGTGAGTCAGGGAGCTGTAATGAAGAGCACGGTGGGTGCCTGGAGCACAGAGTGTGAAGGGGACACTGTTGACATCAGGCCAGGAGGCAGCTGTGGATCAGAGTCATCAGGGAATGGAGGCCACATTAGGGACTTTTGTAATTTTGCTAGGACCAATAGGAAGTCATTTAAGGATCTAAACATTGTGCATGTGTGTATGATTAGACTTTTTTAGGAGATCATTTGGGCTGCAGGAGTAATCTGAGGTGGTCAAGAGTAGAAGCAGAGAGGTTATCCGTAGTTGGGGAGAAGAAGGGATAAGGAGTTACTGTTTAATGCATACTAAGTTTGGGATGATGAAACAATTCTACATAGAGATCAATAGTAGCGATGGTTGCACAACACTGTGAATATACTTATTGTCACAGAATTATACACCTAAATATGGTCACAATAGTAGATTTCGTGTATATTTTACCATTTAAAAATTGTAAGAGAAGATGTAGATAACTTAGTAGGTTTTTGTAGTAATTCGAGTGACAACAGTATCTTGTTCTAGATTACTGAGTGGTAGAGATGGAAAGAGGTGGGTACAGTTAGGGAGTTTTTTTGGAGAATGGTGAACTGGATTTAGTATGGCAGAGACAGGCTTGCTAGTCACCAAACGTATTCTTCTCTTCTTGGGCATACAGCAAGATTATATTCTCTAGTTGTCTGGGAGTTCTAGCCACAGGAATGTGAGCAGAAGTTGTGTGTACCGTTTCCAAGAACCCTGACCATAACGAAAACCAAACAGATGAAAACAAGCTTCCCCCACCAAAAACAAACAAACAAACGAAACCCACATCTTTTTATGCTCAATCTTTCCTTCTCTCCAGTCAGCCTGCTAGATGTCTATGACCAGTATTGACCTTGTCACCACACTTTGGAAGAGGCAGAACCTCAGTCAGGTTTTATTCCTGAATGGTTGCATGGAATTGAGCACTTTGCCTTCTCCTAGATCTCAGATAATTGGAATATCTGAGCAAGCAATACAATTTCATTGTGTTAAATTACTAATAGCTTGAGATGTTCGAAGCTAGAGTTACTTTATGTGGTACTTGTTTAGGAGTGAATTATGACCTCCCAAGTTTCATACGTTGAAGCCCTAACCCCCAATGGGACTGTATTTGGAGACAGGACCTTTAAGGAGGTAATTATGATAAGGTCTCAAGCATGGCAACCTAATCTGATAGAACTAGCATTCTTATAAATGGATAGGACAAGAGATCTCTCTCTCTCTGTCTACACATGCATACAGAGAAATGGTCATGTGAGTACATAGCTAGAAGGCCATTTTCTATAAGCCAGGAAGAGAGTTCTCCCTACAAATCAACCCTAATGGCACCTCGATCTTGAAATTCCAACTACCAGAACTGTGAGAAAATGACTTTCTATGAAGTCATCCAGCCTGTCATACCTTGTTATGTAGTAGGAGCCAACTAAGATAGTACCAATGATGAAAGGGACTGTGGGGAGAAGTATCTGATTGAATGGTCATATTTCCGGTTCATGGAACTCAGTGTATGATGATGCCAAACACTAAAGGGAAACACTGCTGTAGGCAACATTTGAGTTTAATTCTGGACATTTTGTCTTTGAGGTCCCCTAAGGCTTCCAAGAAGAAATATCAAATTGGTCTTTTTGTACAGTAAATAAACACTGATAGTCTAATGCTAAATACTGAATACACATTTTACTAAAATATGTTTTACCTATTGCTCAGTTTAAACAATTTTTCTCTAATTATTTTATGAGGATATGTTCTGTCTCCCTTCAGGAACGAAAACTTCCTTGGACTTTTCCTCCATTCTTCTCCACAGTTCCTACCATATCATGAATATAATCAACATTCAATAAATGATTATGTAGGTGAATTTATTTTTTAAGAATTGACTGTTTGGTATCCAAGGGCCAAAGACCAACACAGCCTACCTTGGAATGTTTAAGGTAAGACAAGTTTGGTGATTAGCCACTTACCTGTTGCAACACTTCCCAAAATACATTTTTATTTATTTATTTTTAGTTTTAGTTTTTAGGAAGATTGTATTTATTTATTTGAGACAGAGAGAAAGATAGCGAGAGAGAGCATGAGCCATGGGCAGGGCCAGGGAGAGGGAGAAGCAGACTCCTTGCTGACCTGAGAGGCCCATTTCCAGGACTCTTGGATCATAACCTGAGCCAAAGGCAGACGCTTAACCCACTGAAACACCCAGGTGCCCCGCCCACCGAAATACACTTTGAATAAATACAAAAGAAAACTGTAATGCAGTTGTGACCACTCTCTTGTCATTGCCCTCGCTCCCCCACTATAGATGTAAAAATAAGAACAAATTTTAAGATTCAAGTGGGGTTCAACTTAATTCTATTCAAGCAAATATTATTGAGTGCTATTATGCACATTGCATATTTTAGGTGTTCTGTTGACACAATCAATCTCTTGCCCCCCAAGGACAGAGTATAAAATAGTGGAAGGAGATGTGGAAATCATCCTGTGAAAAGCAGGCTGATGATTTACAGTTTTTTTATCCTTGGGATTGTCACAAAGCACTTAATGCAGAGATGACGCTCAGCATATTCTTATGATTATGCTTTCACTTAGTAGGTATTAAATGTTTAGTGAACAAGCAGATGAATCAACGGGTAGACTACAGTATAAAGCTATCTGTGCAAAACTACTAAAATGTACTATAAAATATGTAACCCCAGGCATAAAAATCTGGAACTTCAGAGCAGGCATGGATTTCACAGAACATAGACTTCTCCCCTATTTTAAACAGCAAGAAACCGATATAAGAAAGTTAATCTGTATGCCTAAAACAGCGCAAGTAATGGATGCTAGAGTAGTTTCTATTCTTTTGACTCACCATACTGTTATCTTATAACCAAGTGAGTATTTTCTGAAAACCAAGCAGTAGACCCTTGCCTTTAAATGATGCTGGCATCATGGTTGAACCTAAGGACCTTAAGTTGCTTATTGGATCAGGGACCCAGTAAATCTTTCAACACAGGAAGGACAAGGAGGCTGGTGGCCTGAAAGCTGATTTCTGCAGAGATGTGCTGAATTTACTAGTAGAGAAGAGGAGAGCCCTGAGAACACAGGCCCACTGAAAGCCATTCAAGCAGCTTGCCAGAGGGCATGCTATCAAAATGTGAGAGGCAGCCCCCTAACTCTTCGCCTAACTATGGGCAAGATGACACTGGGGAGATGTGGATTTGGAAGCAGGAGCCCAGCTGGGTGACTTTTGTACTTGGAACTGTCCCACTGACACCGGGGTCCAGCCTTCATTACCTTCAATCACACTCAGGCACACTTCCACGGAATAGCAATGACTAACTCAAGGGCCGCTAGCACCTCGTTGTGTCCTATGGAATGGGAGAGTTCCTGAATCCAAACAAAAGCCTTTCTTGCTTGGAGCAGAACTTTGCATAATCATCATGTTTGCAGGCCAACTAAATGTAAATGTATGCAAATGTACTGGCAAAGTTGGCCTGGCCCTGGGGCCTTTGCAAAGAGGCTCTTCCTGCTGCAAAATGTAGGTGAGCACCACCTGCTTGGAGGGCAGAGGATTAAGGAAGAGGCAGAGGGATTAAGAAAAGCAGTAGAAGAGGAAAGGGAACAATGGTACCTTCAGAAGGCATTAGAATGAGGGAAGGAGATGTTAGCATAGGCCTCCTGTGAGTAGCCAGAACTGACTGAGCTATAACCCCACTCACCTAGCACCAGGAATGCTTTGATTCACAGGAGCAGCAGCCCAGGGAACATTTACTCTCAGAGACAGAAAATCACTGCAAGGCAATTGTTTCTGGGGGAAAATGGGAGCATGTTCCAAATTGAATTATACCTAGAAATTATTTTCCCCTTCCCAAAGTCAGAGAAGTCTCTAAAAGCCCCTCTTGCTGTAGCCAGAATGGGCACTTTGTAGCTGATGTTGTTTCTGCTAGAAACCTTATAGAACCTGTCCACACCAGCAGGGCTGTCCTATAAGCACTCCACAGACTTCTGGAGCAGCAAATGGGAATCAGAAAGGACTAGCACAGGATATGTGTAATAGATGAACTCTGGAGTGTCATGAAGGCTGAGCATTGAGGACACACAAACCCCACAGCAATTAGCACGCCGTCTCCAGCTAAGGAGATGAGTGGGGTGGGGTGGGACAGTAAATCTCAGCCAGTGGCTTTGGGCTCTGTAGGACGAAGAAAGAATTAGGAGGCCCTGAACCAGCACAAGATTAGAGACAGGATGGGCTGGAATGGAAATTAACACTGTTTTAGCCAGTCTTGAGTTAAGAATTCTCTTACAGCCTACAGAGGAAGGAAGAATGTGTAGTTACCACCAGACTCACACCATCGCTATCCCTGAATAATATGGGATCTGTAGATTATTTTTGTATGCACAACATGCCAAAATCAGTTTGTTTCAGTTTCCCTCAATCAAATATTTTCATCCATCTTACCACTTAAATACTTATTGATTTGCTTATTACAGGCTAGACACATTTATTAAACATTTTGAGCATCTAATCTGTGTTAGCTCCTGTGCCATACATGGGAGGTAAATATTTTTATCCACAGGGAGGTGAAAACTTTGTCCCCATCTTCATGGTGCTTACATTTTGGTGGGGATATCAGCTATGTAACTCCGTGGTTACAGTCCAATGTGACAGAGCCACAGCCTGGGGTGGTGGTGGGGGGTGAAACTCAGGAAGTCTGGGCTCCTATAACACTCGCAAGTACAGATTAGGAGAAGTCGCTGAACTAAGCAGGCACAAGTGGGGGTATTATGTGCTGCATGGGATGTAGAGAGAAGGGGGGAGGTGGTCCCCACAAGCCTGAGCTTTCTGTAAGTAGCCAAGGAATCAGCACTGCCTAGTGAAGGCTCCTGAACCCGGAGACTTTTCTTGACACCATTTCTGTGAAGCTTCTAATGAGAAGTCGAGCTCCTCATTAACGGATTAGTTCAGTGCGGTCAGAGCAGACCTGTGTGAGCGCTCCCCAGGGCTCCACACCTGCCAGTTCATGGTCAGCAGGTACCACCTGGACCTGGACGGAGTCTGAGGGAGAGGAAGGGCAACCGCAGGACTATGGGGATGCTCAAGTGACTCGTATTTGAAATGGCATTGCCTCCTGCTCCCCTTTGTTCCTTACATACTAGCCAAAAAGAGGTCGACGCCACTGCAGTTGAAATGATAGAACCAAAGGCTTCTGATGATACTGGTGAGAACCTGTCTTGCAGCAGTTGGAAGTCAGGTCACTGGGCAGCCCTGCATTCTCACCTCCGCCTTCTCTCCCACCACTGCTGTCACACTCTCACCTCTTAGCGGGTATGCGAGGCCCCAGGGAGTTCTTATTTCTGGAATATCCCATCTGAGGTGCTCCCACCCTCCGCCTGGCACTTTCTCCAAGTTTCCTTTGCAAGTCGCCTGAGAGCCTGCTGATTGACCCTCTGGTTTTTCTCAGAGCTATCCTTGGGCGTCTTTTTAATGGCCTGACCTTAATTGCATTTTCCTGTTTGTGCCACGTAGTCAGCATGCAGTTTAATAAAAGACTTTTAAGCTGCTGGGCCCATTCTTCCCTCCCCACCTACATCTTAGGTAGTAGAAGATTTTAAACCTTATTTTTAAGGTGATTGATTTGGTGTGTTTTCCACTTTCCTTCCTGCTGTGGGGACATTTTGCCTCTATGTGTGATAATTTTTTTTAAAGAAACTTTGATTTTCCTGTCCCCTCACTTTCCACCCTGCTGTTGCGGAACCAGGGACTAGAAGGCTTTATTCCTCAAGTAGATATTTTGCGTTTTCTGATTCTGTTATTAGTTGTTGGTGCTTTGGATTAGCCATGGCCGGGGCTCATGGCTTGTCATCACCGCTCACATCGGTAGGGTGTTTAAAGTGGGCACTTGGAGGTGGGGAGAGGGTTGTGCTGTAGCCATGGATTTTTTTTTTTTAACTGGAGCATAGATTTTTATTTTATTTTATTATTTTATTTTATTTTGGATGTGATAACAGTAAGGGGAATTCATTCCAGATAAGGCTATGTCATTTCGTATGTGGTAGTAGCCCCTTAAAGAGGTAATCTTCAGAAAGTATCTGAGTTTTGGGGCATCTGGGTGGCTTAGTTGTTAAGCATCTGC
This sequence comes from Mustela nigripes, assembly GCF_022355385.1. Classification (NCBI taxonomy): domain Eukaryota; kingdom Metazoa; phylum Chordata; class Mammalia; order Carnivora; family Mustelidae; genus Mustela; species Mustela nigripes. The sequence continues at coordinate 77,968,597 of NC_081557.1, read as the reverse complement.
CTTTGGCTCAGGTCAAGATCCCAGAGTCCTGGGATCAAGCCCTGAATCTGGCTCCCTGCTCAGTAGGAAGCCTGCTTTTCCCTCTCCCTCTGCTGCTCTGCCTGCTTGTACTCTCTTGCTTTGTCTGTCAAATAAATAAATAAAATCTTAAAAAAAAAAAAGAAAGTATCTGAGTTTTGTGTTCTTTACATAAGTGACATTTATGTGAGCATGGAAGGTTCTTAAAACAAAGTCTTAGACAAAAGTTTTAATGATGATTCAGTGATTATTTTTTTTTTCTCAAAGTTGTCTATTTCATCTCTTAATCCTCTCTCACTAAGTGTAATTATATGTAGTTTTTTCAGAAATACCTCCTGGACGTGAGACTATATTATGACAATATCAAAAATAGGAGAAGAAGATTCAAAAATAATAAGGAGAAAGACATAAAACTTCAAGGATAGGGGGCCTAACACACATAGATTTATATATACTGAGAAGATGACATAGTTTGATCATTATCCACAAAAATCCAGTATAATTTATTAAAACATTATGAGGCCAGTAACTGTATTTTTATGTTAAAACTGTATTAGGTTGAGTAGATGTGAATAGTTCTAATAGTTCCTGAATTACCTTAACTTCATGCCTGTCATGCAAACTCAGAGGCATTTTCAGAAATTAACCTAGCAGCCTAAAACAAATTAATTTTAGTATTTCCTTAGTATAAGACCTAGTCAAGTATGGAGTGCTGTCTACTTCATACACAACAGTCTTAAGGAGGAGGTAGGGCAGGCTTTATTTCCTACAACTTATAGGTAAAGACACTGAAACTTAGGTTAAGTAACTCATTTAAAGTGCCAGAAGAAGGGACCAAAGCAGAAAATAAGTTGTGCACACCTCCTACCTGGGAGCAGCTAGGCGACCAGGTTTCTCTTCTGTATGTTCTAATTAAGGTTTGGTTATCATGAACACAGCCCTTTTTGCTAGATTGCCACTGGTATTAGAGCACCCTAGAAACATAAACCCAACCTTCATTTGCCTGAGCTGTGACCAGTTCTCACTGTTGGTGTCTGGGGAGCAAGAACAGGGCAGAGGGTGGAATTCTAAAGTCTTGCCTGAGCCTGATGGTCCACTGGGTGACTACTTAGTTTCTCTCAGCCTCTTGCAGAGGATGTGCTGAATGAGCTCAAGCAGAGTAGCAGAGAAACAAGCAGAGGGTAGGCCATTTGTGGAAAGAGTGTGGGGGTCCTGCAAACAACTTACAATGTGTGTAGCGCTAGAGAAGCCCACATGGAGAGCCTCAGGAGCCAAGAGCAGCTGAGTTTGGCCTATGGATTTCCCGCCTCCATTGGGCAGACGTCCTCAGTACCTAGGGACTGTACTCCTCTGTCCCCTGTGTCCTTTTCTCTTAGTATATGTGCTGCCGAAGTGAGCACTGTCCTTTTCTCTTGACCCCTCTCCACCTTTGTTCCCTACACTTTGAGTGGCACCCTCCCTGCATCTCTGTGGTGTTCCCCCAAGCACCTCTCAGTTCTTCCATCTCTTTCCCTTATCTCCTTGTTTTCTAAATCTTCCTGGGCCAGGCCCCACACCCCCTGCCCTACACTTTGCTGGGCAACTTGAACACAGATCCAGTGAAACAACAGGTGTCACCCCTTTCCCCCGTGTCCCATTCTGCAACAACTTCTGTTTGATCTGTTTGGGAGAACTTTGTGCAAAGGACAGAAGTTATATATGTGGATGTTGTTCATAGTAAATTAAGTATAAAATCTATATCCAGAACCCAAAATTGACTGTTAATTCTGTGTCTGAGGGAGACCACATTTCTTGTCCTAGAGCAACTTGTGCCTTGGAAATGACAAACATCTGAACTGTTATTAGATCTCAGGCCACTGTGGAGGTTTTATAAAGCACTCTCTGCTCCATCCAGATTTCTCACTTGGCATTTCTGGGACACAGAGAATCTCTTCTGCCAACTTCTAAACTCATTTAAAATCTGCACTTTTCCTCTGAAAAAATTCTACTACCTACAAGAGCCAATAACAATAAGATAATTAATGATTATCTCTAGTCTAACATAGAGCTACCTCCCCCCCCCAGTACTGACCTTAACTAAGGTGATATTCTGTATTTCTCTAGGTCTGTTGGTCACCATTCACACATCAAATATAGGGATCCCCTCTTTGCTTTCTTTTCTTTTCTTTTTTTTTTTTTTTAAAGATTTTATTTATTTATTTGACAGACAGAGATCACAAGTAGGCAGAGAGGCAGGCAGAGAGAGAGGAGGAAGCAGACCCCCGCAGAGCAGAGAGCCCGATGTGGGGCTCGATCCCAGGACCCCGAGATCATGACCTGAGCCGAAGGCAGCGGCTTAACCCACTGAGCCACCCAGGTGTCCCCCCCTTTGCTTTCAATTAACAATGATAACGATCATAAAACTCCAGCTCCTGGGGAACTCATGTTCCCTTCTTTGGGGATTTTTAAGTCACCCACATACCTAGTATATCATTTTAGAGTGGGGAAAGTCTATCTGGACAGAAATTAAGAAGATAAAAAGAGAATAGGAAGTGAGAAGAAGAATTGTAAGAGGGTAAAATCTCTATTCCAACAATATCTTCTTCTAAAGCTGTTTATGATAAAAAGAGGATTAGGTAGCCAGTATTCCTGTTACTTATATTAAGTACCAGGCCCCTTTCCTCAGACACATGCAGCCCTGAGAACATCAATCCTATCACGACAAAATAGCCCTTGGGAAAAGGAATCCTCCTGGCAGTGTGCCACTCAGCTCTTATAAACTGTTAACCATGGTAATGAACCATTGCAACAGACATATTAATAATGACATGAAGAGACACATTTATTGTTGATTGTTGATATGGTGGCAGATTTATTGTGAGCTTTCCAGGAGGGAGGGCTTGGCCCAGCAATAGTGCAATTAAAAACAAATTGAATACAGGGACAAAGAATCAATAATCTAACAGGGCAACTTTTAGTTTGCAAAATACAAATATAAATTAATTGACCTGAACACAGTTGCTAACTGGCCATTAATGTCTGCTTGCTGGCCAATCAGAAGACATCCCTCATCCCATTATGTTTATTGCAACAGGCTGGGTGCATGCATTTCGAGCTCCACTTGCCTGGGATGCCCACTGAGGCATCTTGTTTGGAGATGATTTTCAATGTACTAAATGAAAGCAGTTGTATCAGATCTTTCCCTAGGAACTCTAAATTCTGAGGAAAAAAAAATAATAAGTTTCACTAAGAACTCAGTAGAAATGCTTTCAGTGCCTACAGTGGACAGCAATCCATTTTAAGCACAGGGAAACAAAGGTAAGGAATCCAAGGTAGACGTTGCTTTTTGTGATAGTGTCTTCAGTAACCTCCAATTTAAGATATTTTGCTATTATTTTTACAGATTAGTAACATTTAATATAAATTTGTTCATTGGTCATGCCAATTCAGATTACAATCCTTAAACTGAACCCATATAAAAAATTATGACGCTAACTCTAGCTCTTGCTTTTAAGGAAATTATAATCTAGAGGAGGAAAAGAGTAAAATCCACCAGTAGCTGAAATGTAAGAGAAAAAATTTCAACTATCTTAAGAAAGTGTAGGTAAAACGGCATTAGAATTCCAAAAAAAGACTTTGGCTTTGGATATTTAAAATCTAAAACTGTGCTGTCCAATAGTATCACCACTAGCCTGTGTGGTCATTTTAAATTAAATTAATTATAATGAAATAATACTAAAAATTCAGTTCATCAGTCATACTAGCCATATCTCATTTTCAAAAGCCACTGTGACTAATGGCTACCACTTGGACAGTGCATATATAGAACATTTCCATCATCACTAAAAGGGCTATTGGACAGGTAAGAGCTCTGTGGGACAATGCTGCTCGAAAGGGTCTGCAGAATTTGGAAATCCAAAGAAAAATATATTCAAGATAGATAGATAGTTAAAGAAATTAAAAATAAGGCAGAACATGGTGGGTGAGGGTTTTACAAGGACAAGACTGGCTACGTGGTGTGTGAGAAACGCAGACAGAATAGTAGAAAGTAGGTTTGACCATGAATTGCTTAGCACTTGGAAAAGTGATCTAAGAAAATTTGACTTTATCATCAATAGGGAATCACTAAAGTTATGAGGAAAGGGAGGTGACATGATAAGGTGGTACATCAGGAATATTGAGACAATGGCATTAAATTGGATTATAAGGAGGCAGAGACTGAAGATTGGGTAGCAATTAGGATGTGAAAAAAGTCACTGAGGAGTGAGATTCTGCACTTTGATGGTGGTGGTTGTGGGAACAGAAAGGAAGGGGAAAACTTTATTGGGTTCATCTGCTTTGTGAAGCAGAAAGAGAAAAGCAAAAGAGAAAGAAGGGTCAAAACTTAAGCAAAAGTTAGGAGGAAGTAAGATGGTGGAGGAGTAGGAGACTGAAATATCATCAGGTCCAGGAGTTCAGCTAGACAGTTATTAAACCATTTTGAACACCTACACACTCAATAGGAGATAGACAAGCAGAAGAGCAGCAATTCTAGGAGCAGAAAATAGACCACTTTCCAGAAGGCAGAAAGTGCGGAGAAGTGAATCCGAAGTGACGAGAAGCTAGATCTCAGGGGAGTGGCCAGCTCACAGCAATTGAAACACCACAAAATTGGAACTTTCAGAAGTCTGCTCCACTGAGGGAAATCATTCCAGAGGCTAAGTGGGGAGTGGAGCCCTCACGGGGACAGTGCGGTCTCAGGACCCACAGGGTTACAGAAAGACCAGGGGCGTCGAGTGTGGCAGAGCTACCATGTATTGGAGCAGGAAAGCTGGCTACAGAGACAGAGATGAGGAGTATGCTCTCAGCTTGGGGTTACCTTAAACCTTGATCTAAGGCACAGTCAGTCCACTGTTCTTTGACTAGGGACCCCATAAACAGCAGATCCAGGGAGAATCTCTCCTTCCTCCACTGGGAAGGGGCAGTGCAGGAGTGTGCTGCAGGAATCTGTTGGGTCTGGAGACTCCAAATGGGACCATGCTCCAGAGATAGAAATGCTGGGTCACAGGCTGGGTGCACATGGAGTGCGGCAGGAGACCAGGGAGACAGGAGGGATTGATTGCTTTTCTCTGAGGGCACACAGAGGAGTGGGGCCACAAGCCATGTCTCCTACAGGCCAGAGATTTGGAGGCTGCCATCCTCATTCCCATCCTCCAAGCGTTGCAGAAAGCGTTTGGGGAACAAAAGCTACAGAGAGAGTGAACCTGAGCAAATGATTAGCCTGCCCCCTGGCAAAGGGGGTGAAATACCACCTCAAACAAAGACATTTGAGAATGACTGCAACAGATCCCTCCCCCAGAAGATCAACGAGAACATTCAGCCAAGACCAATTTCACCTATCAGTGAGACCTACAGAATTCCAGAGCTAGCAGAATGCAGCACATAGAATTCATGGCTTTTTCCCCATGATCCTTTAGTCTTTCAAAGTTAACTTTTAAATTTGTTTTTTTTTCTATTTCTATTTTTTAACCTTTCCTCTTTCTTATTTTAACATTTTAAACTATTTTATGTTATCAATACATTTTTTAAAATATCTTTTTAAAATTTTCATTGTTATAGTCATATTCTATCCCTTCATTGCATTTAATGTTATTTTTTGTATACATATGGGTTTTTTTTTCCTTTAAAATTCTGGGATACAATTTCTTCTAACAGATCAAAATACACTCTAAATCTAGTGCATGGCAGCCTGATCACATTCTCTCCTCTTTTTTTTTTTTTTTCCTTTTTTGAACTAACTTCTTGTCTTATCAATTCCCTTTTTAGAAACTTTTTAAATTTCATCTTTACAGTCATATTCCATCACTTCATCATGTTTACTTTTATTTATGTGTGTGTGTGTGTGTGTATAAAAGTTTTTATTTCTTTAAAATTTTGGGAGGTTCTTTTAAGAGACCAGAATACACCCAAAATCAAGTAGATGGGTGGCTCTGTTCTAGTCTAGTTTTTTTAATTTTTCCCCTCTTTCTTCTCCCCTTGGTTTTGGGTCTCTTCTGATTTGGTTAGCATATATTTTTCTGGGGTCTTTGCCACCCTTTTAGTATTTGTTCTCTCATTCATCTATTCTTATATGTATAAAATGACAAGGTGGAAAAACTAAACAAAAAAATTTTTTTTTAAAGTACAAGAAGCAGTACCGATGGCTATGGGCCTAATCAATATAGACATTAGTAATATGTCAGAACTAGAATTCAGAATGACAATTATCAAGGTGCTGTCTGGGCTTCAAAAAAAGCATGGAAGGTATTAGAGAATCCCTTTCAGGAGAAATAAAATCCCTTTCTGGAGAAACAAAAGAACTAAAATCTAACCAAGTTGAAACTTAAAAAAGACTATTAATGAGGTACAATAAAAAAATGGAGGCTCTTACTGCTAGGACAAATGAGGCAGAAGAGATAATTAGTGATATAGAAGACCAAATGATGGAGAATAAAGAAGCTGAGCAAAAGAGAGACAAACAATTACTGGACCATGAGGGGAGAATTCAAGAGATAAGTGATACCGTAAGATTAAACAATATTAGATAACTGGGATCCCAGAAGAAGAAGAAAGAGAGAGGGGGGCAGAAGGAACATTGGAGCAAATTATAGTAGAGAATTTCCCTAAAATGGCAAAGGAAACAAGCATCAAAATCCAGGAGGCACAGAAAACCCCCCTCAAAATGAATTAAAATAGCTCCATACCCCATCATCTAATAGTAAAACTTACAAGTCTTAGTGACAAAGAGAAAATCCTGAAAGTGGCTTGGGGTAAGAGGTTTGTAGAAACATTAGATTGGCACCAGACCTATCCACAGAGACCTGGCAGACCAGAAAGGACAGGTATGAAATATTCAGAGCACTAAACAAGAAAAATATGTAGCCAAGAATACTATATCCAGTGAGGCTGTCATTGAAAATAGGAGAGATAAAAAGCTTCCAGGACAAACAAAAATTAAAATAATTTGCAAACACCAAACCAATATTTCAAACAGGAAATATTGAAAGGGGTCCTCTAAGCAAAAAAGGACCAGAAAGGAACAGAGACAGTATACAGTAACACTCACCTTACAGGCAAGACAATGACACTAAATTCATATCTTTCAGTAGATAGCCTGAATGCAAATGGGCTAAATCCCCAATCAAAAGATATAGGTTATCAGAATGGATTAAATAAACAAGACCCATTGATATGCTGTTTACAAGAAACTCATTTTATACCCAAAGACACTTCCAGATTTTAAGTGAGGGGGTAGAAAACAATTTACCATGTTAATGGACATCAACAGAAAGGTGGGGTGACAATCCTTGTATCAGATAAATTATATTTTAAGCCAAAGACTATAATAAGAGATGAGGAAGGACACTATATCATACTTAAAGGGTCTGTTCAACAAGAAGATCTAGCAATTTTAAATATCTATGCCCCTAACATGGG
>NC_081557.1:77945245-77961045 GCF_022355385.1 Mustela nigripes | reverse complement strand
CAGATAAATTATATTTTAAGCCAAAGACTATAATAAGAGATGAGGAAGGACACTATATCATACTTAAAGGGTCTGTTCAACAAGAAGATCTAGCAATTTTAAATATCTATGCCCCTATCATGGGAGCATCCAATTATCTAAACCAATTAATAACAAAATCAGAGAAACACATTGACAATAATACAATAATAGTAGGGGACATTAACACCCTCTTCACTGAAGTGGACAGATCATCTAAACAAAAGTTCAACAAAGGGGCACCTGGGTGGCTCAGTGGGTTGAGCTGCTGCCTTCAGCTCAGGTCATGATCTCAGGGTCCTGGGATCGAGTCCCGCATCGGGCTCTCTGCTCAGCAGGGAGCCTGCTTCCCTCTCTCTCTCGCTACCTGCCTCTCCGTCTATTTGTGGTTTCTCTCTGTCAAATAAATAAATAAAATCTTAAAAATAAAAACAAAGTTCAACAAAAAGAAATAAAGGCTTTCAATGACACACTAGGCCAGATGGACATCACAGATAAATTCAGAACATTCCATCCCAAGCAACAGAATGCACATTCTTCTCTAGTGCACATGGAGCATTCTCCAGAATAGATAACATCCTAGGTCACAAATCAGATCTCAACTGGTACCAAAAGATTGGGATCATTCCCTGTATATTTTCAGACCACGATGTTCTGAAACTAGAACTCAATCACAAGAGGAAAGGTGGAAAGAACTCAAATACATGGAGGCTAAAGAGCATCCTACTAAAGAATGAATGGGTCAACCAGGAAATTAAAGAAGAATTTAAAAAATTCCCTTGAAACACAGGAAAATGAAAACAACAACTGTTCAAAATCTTTGGGACATAGCAAAGGTGGTCCTGAGAGGAAAGTAGATAGCAATACAAGCCTTTCTCAGGAAACAATAAAGGTCTCTGGGTGCCTGGGTGGCTCAGTGGGTTAAAGCCTCTGACTTGGGCTCAGGTCATGATCTCAGGATCCTAAAATTGAGCCCTGGATTGGGATCTCTGCTTGGTGAGGAGCCTGCTTCCTGCCCCCCTGCCTGCCTCTCTGCCTGCTTGTGATCTCTCTCTCTCTGTGTCAAATAAATAAAATCTTTGAAAAAAAAAAAAAGAAAGAAAGAAAATAAAGGTCTCAGTTATACAACCTAACTGTACACCTAAAGCAGCTGGAGAAAGAACAGCAAAGAATTCCTAAACCCAGCAGGAGAAGAGAAATCATAAAGATCAGAGCAGAAGTCAATGAAATGGAAACCAAAGGAATAGTAGAACAAATCAATGAAACTAGGAGTTGATTCTTTGAATTAATAAGATTGACAAACCCTTGGCTAGACTTACCAAAATAAAAGAGAAAGGACGCAAATTAATAAAATCATAATTGAAAGAGGAGTCATCACAAATGAAACCAAAGAAATATGAACAATTACGAGATTATATTATGAGCAACTATATGCCAGCAAATTTGACAATCTGGAAGAAATGGATGCACTCCTAGAGACATGTAAACTACCAAAACTGAACCAGGAAGAAGTAGAAAACCTGAACAGACCTACGACCAGTAAGGAGATTGAAGCAGTCATCAAAAATCTCCTGACAAACAAGAGCCCAGGGCCAGATGGCTTCCTAAGGGAATTCCACCAAACTTTTAAAGAATTAATACCTATTTTTCTGAAACTGTTCCAAAAAATAGAAATGGAAGGAAAACTTCCAAGCTCATCTTATAAGGCCAGCATTACCTTGATCCCAAAGCTAGACAAAGACCCTATCAAAAAGAAGAATTGCAGACCAATACCCTTGATGAACACAGATGCAAAAATTCTCACCAAAATACCAGTCAATAGGATCCAACAGTACATAAAAAAGGATTATTCGCCACAAACAATTAGGATTTATTACTGGATTATAAGGTTGGTTCAACATTTGCAAATCAATCAATGTGATACAATACATTAATAAAATAAAGAACAAGAACCATATGATACTCTCAATAGAGGCCTAAAAAGCATTTGACAAAGTACAGCATCCATTCTTGATCAAACTCTTCAAAGTGTAGAGATAGAGGGTATATACCTCAATATCATCAAAGCCATTTATGAAAAACCCACAGCGAATATCATTCTCAATGGGGATAAACTGAGAGCTTTTCACCTAAGGTCAGGAATATGGCAGGGATGCACACTATCACCATTGCTATTCAACATAGTACTAGAAGTTCTAGCCTCAGCAGTCAGACAACAAAAAGAAATGAAAGGCATCTGAATTGGAAAAGAAGAAGTCAAACTTTCCCTCTTTGCAGATGATATAATACTTAAAGTGGAAACCCAAATGACTCCACTCCTTAACTGTTAGAACTCTTACAGGAGTTGAGTAAAGTGTCAGGATATAAAATCAATGCACAGAAATGAGTTGCATTTCTATACACCAACAGCAAGAAAGAAGAAAGAAATTAAGGAGTTGATCCCATTTACAATCACATCTAGAAACCATAAGATACCTAGGAATAAATCTAACCAAAGGAAAGAATCTGTACTCAGAAAACTATAGAATACTCATAAAAGAAATTGAGGAAGTCACAAAGAAATGGAAAAATGTTCCATGCTCATGGATTGGAAGAACAAATACTGTGAAAATATTTATGCTACCTAAAGGAATCTACACATTTAATGCAATCATCCCTATCAAAATACCTGGAAGTGGAACAAATAATCCTAAAATTCATATAAAACCAGAAGAGATCCCGGACAGCCAGAAGAATGTTGAAAAAGAAAACCAGGGATGTCTAGGTGGCTCAGTGAGTTAAGCCTCTGCCTTCAGCTCAGGTCATGGTCCCAGGTTCCTGGGAGTGAGCCCCGAGTCAGGTATTCTGCTCAGCAGAGAGCCTGCTTCCCCCTCTATCTCTGTCTGCTTCTCTGCCTACTTGTAATCTCAATCTCTCTGTCAAACAAACAAATAAATAAATAATCTTTAAAAGAAACCCAAAGTTGGTGACATCACAATTCCAGACTTCAAGCTCTATTGCAAAGCTGTAATCATCAAGACAGTATGGTACTGGAACAAAAACAGACACATAGATCAATGGAACAGAATAGAGAGCCCAGAAATAAATCCTCAATTCTATGGTCAACTACTCTTTGACAAAGCAGGAAAAAAGTCCAATGGAAAAAATATAGTCTCTTCAATAAATGGGAAAATTGGACAGCTACATGCAGGAGAATGAAACTGGACCATTTCCTTACTCCACACACAAAAGTAGACTCAAAATGGATGAAGGGATGGATCAATGTGAGAAAGGAATCCAACAAAATCCTTGAGGAGAACACAGGCAGCAACTTCTTTGACCTCAGCCGCAGCAACTTCTTCCTAGGAACATTGCCAAAGGCAAGGGAAGCAAGGGCAAAAATGAACCATTGGGACTTCATCAAGATCAAAATCTTTTGCGCAGCAAAGGAAACAGTTAACAAAACCAAAAGACAACTGACAGAATGGGAGAAGATATTTGCATATGATATATCAGATAAAGGATTAGTATCCAAAATCCATAAAGAACTTCTCAAACTCAACACCCAAAGAACAAATAACCCAATCAGGAAATGGGCAGAAGACATGAACAGACATTTCTGCAAAGACGACATCCAAATGGCCAACAGAGACATGAAGAAATGCTCCACATCATTCGGCATCAGAGAAATACAAATCAAAACCACAATGAGATACCACCCCAGACCAGTCAGAATGGCTAAAATTAACAAGTCAGGAAAGGGCAGTTGTTAGCCAGAATGTGGAGAAAAGGGACCCCTCCCACACTGTTGGTGGGAATGCAAGCTGGTGCAATCATTCTGGAAAACAGTATGGAGGTTCCTCTAAAAGTTGAAAATAGAGCTACCCTATGACCCAGCAATTACACTACTGGGTGTTTTCTCTAAAGATACAAATGTAGTGATCCGAAGGGGATGTTTATAGCACCAATGTCCACAATAGCCAAACTATGAAAAGAACCTAAATGTCCATCAACAGATGAATGGATAAAGATGTCGTATATGTATATACAATGGATTACTATGCAACCATCAGAAGAAATGAAAGCTTGCCATGTGCAATGATGTGGATGGAACTAGAGGGTATTATGCTGAGCAAAATAAGTTAATCAGAGAAATACAATTATCATACAATCTTTCTGATATGAGGAATTTGAAAGGCAGGGCAAGGGATTGTGGGTGGGTAGGGAAGGAAGAAATCAAACAAGGTGGGGTTGAGATGGAGACAAACCATAAGAGACAATTTCACAAAACAAAATGAGGGTTGTTGTGGGGTGGGGAGGTAAGGATAGAGTGGCTGGGTTATGGACATTGTATGTATGTGCTATGATGAATACTGTGAAATGTGTAAGCCTGATGATTCACAGACCTGTACCCCTGGGGCAAATAATACATTATATGTTAATAAAAGAAATGAAAATAAAGAAAAGAAAAGAAAGGTTTCATAAAAAAAAAAAAAACAAACCTCTAGCAAAAGTTTTATACAAGGATTGTGTGTGCATGAATAGGAATGTGAACTAAAAGAGGAGGAAGCAGTTTTTGAATAAAAAAGCTAAGCGCAACATGGGACAAACAAAGACATCTACAGATGCCCAACTGAAGAGTTCTGGAAAGAAGCAGAAACTGGACACAGGAATTATGGAAACAATTAAAAACCAGGAATTTCAATTTAGCAGGGTGATATAAACCTGATATTTATTTTAAGAAGGATATTGTACTTACTAAGACAAATAGAAGGAGAGAAAAAGGTATAAGCAGGAGAGATCCTAACTGCAGAGACACTAGACTGAAATCCTTCAACCAGAAACAACCTGGCCAGGAGAGCTTGTGTATTAAAAATGCCCTGTGGTGGCAGGCTGGCCTGCCTATAGAAAAGAGATGGAATCAAGAGGAAGTTCCACGTGGAGGTACAATGTGGGCTCTGCCTATAGAGTAAACACAGCTGAAATCATAGCTCCCCCCTTATCACCTGGTGACATAAGGCAACTTCCTTAGCCTTTCTGAAACTTCATTTCCCCATTCAACAAAGTAGAAAAATACATTCCACCTTCTGGGGCTAACTGGAAAACAGAATTGGACCGTGTTGGTAAAATGAACTGCCATTCTAGGGACTCATGTATGACAGCCATGATTTGCGATTGTTAAAAAGCAATCATTGTTTTTCTTATAAAACAATTATAACAATATAATATATTATAAAATAGGACAATATAATTATAACAATTATAAATAATTGTTTAAAAAGCAATTATTTTAGTTCACTTCTATAACTCTTCATTTTCTATACCTATAGAGGAAAATTACTAGTGAGTAAATAGTTGAAGGCTCTTTGATACCTTTATGAGAAAGCTGAACTGATATAAGTACCAAGGAGAGTTATTTTTGCTAAGACTGTGTGTCTGAGGTAAACCCTGTTAACCAGGGACTCAACTCCAGGTTTGGACTACAAGTCAGTCTCTCCAAATATGTGTACCTATGCTGCATCTAGGAAAACATCACTCGTCTGGATTACTCTGAGGCTAAGCTGTGACTAATCTTGTAGGTGGTGAAATTTGAAACCTTATGTAGGATCCTGACTATACAAGGGTCACGAAGAACTTTACTCTGTTAGGGGAATTTAAGAACATTAATAATTTACCTTCTTCTAAAATGTGATTGCTTCCTCTGCTCGCGACAGGAAAGATATCTTTGTATTTACTTGAGCTATTGACAGACCAGACTCTTAGGAAATGAGCTGAGATCACCATGTAAATTGAGTAGAATATAACAGGCATTTCATTTTCTCCTCTATCTCCACATCAGTGATGATTTTTGAGAACAGGCTTTATGACTGTTCCATTTATTTAATTCTATTAAAAATAAGGCAGATGACAGCCCCAGACCCTTCCACTTCTGTTTCTGGCTTCTGTATGTCACCAAGCTAGGTGCCAGGAGTGGCACCATCTTAGATCATGTGTAAGTCTCTTGCCTTTGCCTCAATACAAGCCCATATACTTTTATTATTTTTATTTTTTAAAGATTTTATTTATTTATTTGAGAGAGAGAGTGAGACAGTTGGGGTTAGAGCAAAGGGAGAGGGACAAGCAGATTTTTCACTGAGCTGAGTCTGATGTGAGGTTGATCTCAGGACCCTGATATCATGACCTGGGCCAAAACCAAGAGTCAGATGCTTAAGTGACTAAGCCATCCAGGTGCCCCTAAACCCACACAATTTTAAAGCCAGGTGTCTCAACTGAAAATGTTAACCCCTTGGCAGACTTGGTTAAACCACCTCTAGCTCTGACAATGTGTGCATTCAACATCAAATTTTGCTTGGTCTCATTCCCCTTGGAAAATCTAACTCTTCCTTGTTCTTATTATTAGAGTTACAGAAGGAATTGTTCTTATTATTAGAGTTACATATCCCCCCCCCCCATTTCCTTCTAGAGAGAGGTTGGACCTATATATTTAATGGTGGATGGAATGGAACTCCACAGGCCACAGAAGAAATAGCCATAAAACCTGTGAAAACTGTCTGTGCAAGCATGTTTGACTGTGTTGTTGTGTATGTGTGTGTGTGTGTGCAAGATAATATTAGTTTCTAAACAGAGCTGAACAAAGCCCCATACTTCTCCCTACAACAAAAAGAGTAGGGACTGATAAAAGGAGAAATATTCTTTTTTACAGAATGTGTGCTTGATTGTTTTGTTACTAATCACACATGAGAGGTAGAGTGGGTAGAGTGAACATGAATTCTATCCCAGCTACATGGCTGTCACATTCAGGTTAGAGTTGAGTGACCCAATCTGAAGACTGGAAGAGATAGGATCTTAGAATGGAGAGTGGGGAGTGTGCGCCTCATTCCAATCTTGAGGCAAGAATGTGTGCTGGAAGCCAGTGTGGGGATACCCCTCTGGTGGAATGTGAGTCTTGAGAACCTTCCTTTATTAGGTGATGGGGGCATTCTGAGGGCAACAACTTCATTCCCGGTTCCCTTTAAGTTGTAGTGGCCTTCTCAGTTTACCCAACCCCAAAATTAAGAATGTTAGCATGTTTAACAATATTTGATGTGGTTTGCAGAGGCTACCAATGTCAGAGTGGAACAGGGAAGGAGAGGATGTCTTTCTTTCCTACCTTCCGTAACGGAAAAGGGAGCCACTACCAGTGTGGGTGAAAGCTCAGAGTAACCACTAAAAATGGTGTTAGCAAGAAGACTTCAAATCTTAAGGGCTCTGAAGAAAATAAGAATGAGAAGGAGACTAAGAGTAAACCCTCTGATTTCCCCATCAGTGGGTGAAAGCCGAGATACTTGACTATACAAAAATCCTCCAGAGAAATTACATTAATAAATCATAAAATGTAATAACTAGAAAGGACTTCCTTGCCATTTCTTTGACACTTCCATTTCAAAACCAACAAAACAAAGTCTGGAGAAAGACTCATACTTATTTTGTACTACAGACCCTTTGGCCTATGTGCTTTATTTGCACATATGCATAGAATTTGAAGCTTATAGACCCTTTTGCAGAACCTTACTTTCAAACGCAAAAATATACATTTGAATAATGTATAAGATCAAGGTATGCATATGTGTACCTAAATAAAATCAAGTACATTGCATTTTATTCATCACCTCGGGATAAGAAACCAGGAAGGGAACATCCTACAAATTCAGGCCTCGATGTCAGGAACAGAACTCAGGCTGGAAAATGGGTTTTTTGATGCCCCGTCATGTTCTTTTCCACTTTTCCACCCTGCCTCTGTGAAGAAGAAATGCGATTATAATTTAAAATAGAGGCTGAATAAATTAAATTTATTTCAGGTTGAATGCCTGCTTCTCTTTAGGCCCCAAATTACACATGTTAATTTAAATGACTGTAATATTTGGGAGAAGAGGAGAAAATAGCAGAAAAAAAGAGGTTAGTTGCAAAGGAAGATCTGAAAATAGGTTAGTCCTTGGCAAAACTGTTACCTGTGGGCAGACCTGCCTCCCCTGCCCGCTGGAAACACTCTACCGGTGCCTGGCCCATCTGCTCCCTGGTCCCCTGGCCTCAGCATTGCCAGCAAGACTCCAGGGTGTCCACTCTTCTTAGCAGCACATCAGAACTTGTTCTATTTCTCACAAATAGTAACATTTACCTGTCCTTTTTGTTTAACTAGGAGTTAGCAGTCTGGTGTGCAAACATACAGGATCTAGAATCACATCACCAGGCCTGAAGGCATGGCAAGTCGAATTGGGACAAATGATTTCAACGCTGAATCTCAATTTCTTTTCTTGGAATGTGGTGGCTTTTTTTTTTTTTTTTTTTTTTTTTAGAGAGAGATTGAAAGTGGGGGGTTGCAGAGGAAGAAGGGGAGAGAGAGAATTTCAAGTGGACTCTCCATTGAGTGTGGAGCCCAGCAGATGAGGGGCGAAAATCAAGAGTTGGATTCTTAACCAACTGAGCCACCCAGGAACCCTAGAATGTGGTGACTTTCTGTTCTGTCTCCCAGGGCTGTTGTGAAGAATAATCAAAAGAGATGACTCAAAGTACTTTATTTGTATTTTGATAGCTGTTTTACAGAGACAAATTGAGTGAAGGGAATTTAAAGCATGTAATAGTGCCATCATCTCTGGGCAAAGTTTTAATCTCTCTAAGCCTCAGGTTCCTTATTTTTACAATGTGAATCTGATGTAGACATTGTTGGGATGGTGCAAGGATCAACTGAACTAAGGTTTATGCTGTATGTGCCCAATGCAGAAGTTGACTGGTGCTCAGCAGAATCTAGGGCTGGACTGGTTGGCAGATCAGACTTCTCCACCTTCTAAACTCTATGTTGGGTACCAAACAGTCTCACCTGAATGGACTCCAGGTTCAAAGACTCAAAGTCTTTTGCAGACACAGAAATTGCACGAGCTTGTTTTAGAGTCTCTGATGTAAGGAATAAACATAATTCATTATTTCTAGCCATTTGCATACAATCAGGCTCAGCAAGAGGAGTCGAATCCATGAAAATAAATACCTGGTAGTA
Source organism: Mustela nigripes (assembly GCF_022355385.1). NCBI lineage: Eukaryota > Metazoa > Chordata > Mammalia > Carnivora > Mustelidae > Mustela > Mustela nigripes. Next base: position 77,952,020 of record NC_081557.1, on the reverse strand, counting down.
AATGGATTTCTGAACTAGCCAAGAGAGCAGGCAGACAAAGTCAAAATCCAAGGAGGAAATAGCCAGTTTATCTTCTTGCCAGTCTATCCTGGACAAGGACAGCAGCCATGGCCACACAAGGATATCCATGGAGTTTCAGAGTCCTGAAGACTTCATGACAATTAGAATCACAATTAGATACTGAATTCTCAGAGGGGCAGAGTTTTCAGTACTTACATAGGATAAAGAGGTAACATTTAAAACGTGTATCCCTGGAGGGATGAGCTACTAGTAAATTAATTATCTTCTTCTTTGCCTCTCTCTGCCTCTCTACACCATTTATTGCAGCACTGGCAACCCACCCCCACTGCTAATTTTCTTCTTACGCTTTGTCCTCAATTTCTGCTGCAATGCAATATCAGTAGCAGGGGAAAGGGGGGGGAAGAAGAAAAGATAACTGAAAATTTCCCTGGGATCTGAATTTGAGAACTAACCTTAGATACACTTGGGAGAGGATGTGTTGGAGTCCACTGGAGACATTGATCTCAGAGTCCTATGGCCATGGTTCAAGCTCCAGCTCTGTTACTTACTCACCAGGGGCCCTGGCTGCTCTCTTAACCTCCATGAGCTGTAGTTATCTAATTTGCAAAATGAAGAGAACAGTCACTGCACTGCAGCCTCCCAGGGCTTGTTTTAAGGGTCAAACGAGACAAAGATTGTGACCAGTGCTGTGGAGTGCTAAATAAATGCATGTTATCCCTGGTGTATCTCTTAACTTGTCACACTGAAGACCCTCATCCCTCCAGGGAACTGTTCCCAATTACTGCCCACTCCAAGTCATCTGGACAGTGTTTGACTCATTCCCCACTCCTCTTTGCTTGAAGGGGCTTTATGGTCACTGCCTTCGTTTGCCATTTCATTTGCTGTATCAATCTGTCCCTCCATTCATTTTTCAAACATTTGCTGAATGCCCAGTATGCCCCACACAGCGTGTTATGTGCTGGGAATAGATATATAAACTATGGTCCCTGCAGTTGTGTAGGAAGAGTTAATCTCAAAAATCTTACCTACTCTCCTTCTAGAAGATTCACGATGAATCTCAAATATAACTCATCTGATCCTGAGTTACACCTTAGCTCTATAGGACCTGTGTAATGTCTGTGACTTCCTTATCCCTAAATCTAGCAAGACTAATGCTTTCCCATCCTGGTGGCACAGGATCCTAATTCTGTGCCTAATAATTACTAGCCAGGTCTTCAGCATTTCCCCAGACTCAAAAAGGTAGGTGATATCCTTTTAATCCTTCCTCTTTCAAGGAATTAAGATTAATCCTCCCAATTTCCTTTGGACACTATCTCCTGGAGGAACCTTCTCCATCTCCATAAGTAGACCTACAGCCCACTCAAGTCTCAGCTTTTCAGTGATGGTAGTAACATATTCCCTATTATTCAGGCTATACAGGGCTGCCAGGTTGATTTTCCTACCTGACTAATCTGGATCCACAGAAACATTTCTCTCTTGCTCTGGATTTTCTTAAAACCTAGGTACACAGTCCCGGTCACATTATCATACATATTCACATGGGGCTTTAAAATTATCTCCTCCATGGCCAAATGTGTCTTGAGAATCAGTGATAATTTTTTTTTTTTAAACACAGCTTCTCTCAAGAAGAAAACTTGGAAATTAATCCCATCAGATATGTGGCAAAGGCCACCTTATAAAACAGCAAAGGACAGGCTCCGAGGTTAGTGACAGAGCATATCTGAGTTCCTCACACTGCAGCAGCAGGGAGCGACAAAGCCAGGACCCTGTGGGATTGCTCTCCCTTCTGCTAATGGCACTTGGTTGGCAGAAGTGATGAGATTCTAGCATCCTCAAATGGACAGAAGATAAATAAACACCCTTCTCTCTCTCTCTATCTCTCTCTTTCTCTCTCTAAACAGACAAGTTGCAGCTCGGAAATTTTTCAGTTTTTCTCATTGCAAAATCAATACCCATCAGCAGTTTGAAATTAAAGGCAAGATTAGGCCTCAGTTTTATACATGCCTTATTGTATTCCAAAAGCTTTCTACTCAGTCAGATAAATCTTCTTTAAGAGGATTAGGAAACTTTCATTATCTTTATCTAACCTGAACTAACACTAAGTCTGAAAAATTAATCTATAGACTGGACAAAAGCCAATAGGTGCTGGGAAGAAGGAAGACTCTTAGACTTCTTTCTAATTGAGCAGTGGGGTCTCTGTTTCCACCTACTAGAAATTCAACTGGTCTCCAATGAAAGAATAAGTTGCTCCATTGCTAAACAAGACAGAAGATAATGCAGCTCCCTGTGTGCCCTCCTTTTACCTCTCAGTAAATGGAAAGACCATCTGCTGAGTTTTCCAAGGGAAGGTTGTCTCCTTTCACCCCCACCTTTCCTGATCTTCTGCACTTGATTTCACAGGCCTCCTCAGCCACCCAGAGCTACAATAGTCACTTGGCCTGAAATGTAGAGACTGTGAGGAACTGACCTCTGAAATTGAAGTCACTCCACTGCTCTGCTCTTGCCTGTTCTCAGACTCTTTCTGACTCAAACCTATGAGACCTACAGGGAGACCCCACTGACTTCCATATCCATCCCAAGGAATTGCTCCAAGGGCCTTATGAAGCACATTATCCCTGAAGCTCTACATCACTAGCCCTTTATGGCCTGTATTGACTTTGACATGCTTACACAATCTGTCTTATTTCCTGAAAAGTGATAGCCTTGTTCTGTTTGAGTCTGTTTCTGTACAGTGCCTGACAGTTCTTTTTTATTTCAGTGCTGCATTTCCTGAATTTGAAGATAACTTTGCTGTCAAGGCCACGAAGGTGCCACGGAGGCGTCAGTTCAATGCTGAGAATTTCAGCTCCTCTGGAGCCAAGCCCAGGTGGCAGGCGGGGTAGTGAGAACTCACACCCCCTTGTTTTCTGCACCCCAGGAACTTTCAACAGACATTCCAGCTCATCTCAGATAACTGATCTCACCAAGTGCCTCTACCAGCCTCTGAGAAGAAGCAACAGGCATGACAGTTGTCTTTATCTCCAGATGGCAAGCCGTCTTGTAGCTCCAAAGCAGAGATCATCACCAAGCCATACCCCTGGGTGGGACATGTATGGAGAATGGAAACAGCGGAGTGTACAGACATCTGTCATATGCAGGCTGATGTGGGCATCTGAAAGCCCTCAGAGATGAGAGAAGGGCTGGAAGGCTGAACTGAGATTGGGCTTCAAGCAATATGGCATCACCAGGGTCTGGATGGGGAACAGAGCTGCAGAAGACTGATCTTTGGTCTGGAACAAGCTGTTACAAATGGCCCCACAGAACTGGAGATCTGGTGAAGAGCTCTTCTAGCCAAAAAAAAAGGATATCTATCCTGAATTCTACAAGTGATTAAAGTATAAAACAACAACAACAACAACAACAAAACACGAATCTATACTGAAACTTTCCATGAAACTAACAGAAATTAGAAAAATTATATTCTTTAGTAAGGCAAGGGTGAGGGGATCCACATGAACTAAGCCAAGATGCCACACACATTTTACAATTTGAAAAAAGAAAAAAAGTTGAATCTACCCCAGATGGGATCTAATAAAAGGCACTTACTAAAGACTGAATCATACTCAGGGACTCATTCAAACACTGAGGAGAGCTCAGGGTTGACTCCAACAGGTCAGTCGTGGAAACAGTGAGAAAAGTCTACCCAACCCTCTCCTTTAGTGGAGGAAGGTTATGGCACTGGGCGTGGGAAGTAGTCTCCTTAGCACTTCATTGCTACCATGAGTCAAAACCTGACAGAAACTGCTTTACATGGTGATGAGGGAGATGGGGGAGTGAGGTTAGGCAGGACAGTTTAAAATAAGTCCATTTGTATTGCTGCCTTGTTTTAAAATGGCTCCCAAATTCTCACAGTTGTTACCTGAATGTATTTTTAATTCTTAATATTTGATAGTTGATATCTGGGAATCTGCCATTTCTCACCCTTATTTTTTTCCCTACATTGTGAAATTCTAATGAAAATCTATTGAATAATATGCTTGGGTACACTGACACAGATTTTTTTTAAAGGGAGAATGCGGGACGATGTTAAAAAACATCTCCCCTTTCAAAAAATTTTATTAATGTATTTCTGACATTGACCTGGAGATAGCATTTTGATTAATATCCTCCTTAATCTCAGCTCCATTGTGAGGCTAAAGAGATGCAAAGATCCAGCATCCATGCCAGGGAGGACTTGGCCACAGCACCCAGAACCCCTTCTGGAACACACACACCCAGCAACCATCCAAAAACCAGTCACAAGGCACATAACTTCACATCGATGTTATTAACCTCTTATTATGGAATAATCTTATGAAAGGACCTTGAGAGCTTGTTTGGAGGTTCTAGCAGGGGAGCGCAGCTACTCGTATACCCTTGACCGAAGACCGGTCCTCTCCTCTATCGGGGAAGGAATCTTATGAAAGGTAACTAAAAGGCACAATACTATTTTTTAGTATTTCTTGTCCAACTCCAGAGTACTAAATAACTTAATAAAGTTTAACTAGCACATGCCAAGCAATTTGTTAATAAGAACAGAAGGACCAAGATAAAATTGAGAAACTGTGAAGCTATTCAGTACTTAGTAAAGAACCCAGCAGATGGGAAGGAATCCAAAACAACACTCAATCTTGGGGTTCCATAGAGGAAAATGTTTTTCATGTCTTCATACATGAGTAAAAGCCAAGTTTGAGATTATGCTTCCCTTCCATGATTGACAAGACCTCTAACTCCCAGATCCAGCTGTGACTCACCTTGCACTATGAGGTGGACCCGGGAAGTTTTAGGGTGGTTGTCTGTCTGCACAGAGCAGGTGTACGGGCCTTCGTCATACACATCCACGTTCTGGATCATGATGCTGTACTGGGTTGGAGTGTTGACCAGGATGATCACTCGAGGGTCTATGGACCACTTGTCATTCCCAGCATAGAGGATGGTGCTACGGTTTAGCCAGGCCACCCGGGTGACTCGGTCATCTATGGTACACCTGTAAGTGAGGGGTGTGGAGAAAGGAGAGGAGGGACGTAGGAGAGGGGTGGTGGAAAAGGAAAGGGAAGTGGGGAAGAAAGAAGAGAGTGTTGAGAGATTGTATTAGAAATGTGGTTGCTATATTTTGAAGACTAAATGAAACAACATAACCCAATGTTAAAGGAAACAGTCAATTATTGATGAAACCTCCTAAATATAGGGTAACAGTGGCCTGAATCATCTTGAAGAACCGATGATATAAAATCATTCCTATTTGAGTTAGGAACATATTATGTGAATATCTTTGCTGTATATTTGCTTTCCATCTTATTTTTCCCCCTCGGCTTATATGAAAATTAGTTTATATTTCTTGAGTACATTTACCACATTGTGGGAGAAGTGGCCCAGGGGCATAGGGGAGAGAAAAGTAGATCAGTATTTCAAATAAGGTCACAGATAATCCAAAAAGCAAATACCTAACTTGTTGTTAGTCAAAAAGTGAACATTTTTACTGCCAGGCCTCCCTAGTATCCATAATCTCCTTGTACCCCTAAGCTACCCAAAGCCTGCAAACTACGATTTATAACACGGATTGATAAAATTCACCTTAGAAACCCAACAATTTTTGAGGAAGTCAGGGCTACCTCTAAAAATGTCAGCAGAAAGAATAAGAAAGTGGTCAGTTAGTGTTCCTTTTCCCGCTTATGGCCACCCCCCTCCGAGAGAATAATATAGCTGATGTCACCTCAGACATCATCATGGTAAAGAGCTAACCTCTTATTCCCTCATAACCTCACATCCCTTCTTCCCTACAACTGGAAACTATGGAATTTCTTTTTTGGTATGTATTACTTGCAGTCTTTCAAGTTTAATGCAGAAACAAATACACCTGCTGGTCAGAAAGAAAATTTGCATATGTGCATCATGATCCTATAATCTGTGAAAAGAAAAGAAAAGAAAAGAGGGGCACCTGGGCGAATCAATAGGTTAAGTGTCTGATTCTTGGTTTCAGCTCAGGTCATAATCTCAGGGTAATAAGATTGAGCCTCCTATGGGGCTCTGTGCTGGGCATGGAGCTTGCTTACTCCTTCTGCCTGTCCCCACTGCTCACTCTCACTGTCTCTCTCTCTTAAAAAAAAAAAAAAAAAGGAAAGGAAAGAAAGAGAAAGAGAGAAAGAAAGAAAAAGAAAACAAAAGGGAATCCCTTATAAATGTGGATTGCAAAGATGGGTGTAGTTAAAGGCCCTAGATACGCCCACCTGCCACTTGTTGCTTTAGTCTGAACCTGAGTGCAGTATCTGGGCAAATAGGAAAGTACAATTATACCTGTGCCGGTCTCTGCAGACATTCTCGCAAAGAGGTATGAGGCCCACCTTAGGGCACAAGGAACATGAATCCAGCACCTCCACGTGAAAAAACAGAAAAAAAAATTGCCATATCTCACCAAATCTGATTCCTTTTTGTTTGTTTGTTTAAAGATTTTATTTATTTGACAGAGAGAGATCACAAGTAGATAGAGAGAGAGAGGAGGAAGCAAATAGGAAAGTACAATTATACCTGTGCCGGTCTCTGCAGACATTCTCGCAAAGAGGTATGAGGCCCACCTTAGGGCACAAGGAACATGAATCCAGCACCTCCACGTGAAAAAACAGAAAAAAAAAATTGCCATATCTCACCAAATCTGATTCCTTTTTGTTTGTTTGTTTAAAGATTTTATTTATTTGACAGAGAGAGATCACAAGTAGATAGAGAGAGAGAGGAGGAAGCA